>NC_058136.1:76871185-76897017 GCF_016433145.1 Gracilinanus agilis | reverse complement strand
TGGGAGTAGAAACCCAGAAGAAAAACATAGGAATCATCACATGGTTCAATGGGTATATGACTGGGGATGCTGACTTTAACTGATCACTCTATTCCAAATATTAATAACATGGAAATATGTTTTGAACACTTATACATGTATAACCCAATGGAATTGCTAGTCAGCTCCAGGAGAGGGGAGGGAAGAGAGAGGGAAAGAACATGAACCATGGAACCATGGAAAAATATTCTTAATTAATTAGTTGTTTTTAAAGAAAACTCAAATTCTTCTTAGAACTTAACATGTCATCTCCCACTACCATATAATTGGACCCTTTCTGTCCTATGCCAGGAATGCTCTCCCCTCCTTTTCTCCACCTTTCATAAGCTTTGTCTTCCATAAAGGCCCAAGGGAAAGATCTCCTTCATGGCAAACTTCCCTGATCAAGACCCTGCCCTCCCACACCCAACTGTAAGTGTTTTATCCTTCCTCAATTTTACCTAGAGTATTTTATCTGCATTTCCCCTTTACTCTATAAGAGAATTACCTGTTTTATAATTTATTACCACACCACCTTTGATGTCATTAAAGGCTTTGAAGGCCCAAAAGTCTTAGTGCAATTTTAAATTCTAGTTTTTGCCCTCTTAAGCTATTCAAGCTACTAAACATTGCACCAAGGCTTTTGTTTTTAAATCAAAAATATTTTATTTTCCCAATTACATATAATAATGATTTTCCACATATATTTTCCAAAATTCTAAGATCCAAATCATCTCTCTCCCTTCCTTCCCTCCCCCACTCAGAGATGGCAAACAATTTGATTTGGGCCATACGTGTATTATCATGAAAAACACATTTCCATAGTGGTGATTGTTGTAGCAATCACTCAAACAAAACCAAACCTCCCAAATAAAACCATAAATGCATGGATGTGGAAGAAAGTCTGCTTTGATCTGCAGCCATCTGGCTCCAAAAATTCCTTATCTAGATGCACCAAGGTTTTGGGGACACCTTGCATTTTAGCTTTATTAGCTCTCACCCCATCACCATGCCTTCTAGGTGTAAAATGTGGAATGAATGAATTCTGCATTTTCATCTTTTAAATAATATGAAAATGCAAAATTATAGCATCCATTCAACATACTTAGATTAAACACCTACTATGTGCAGAGCATTGTGGATAGACAGTGGGGGTGATGCAAAGTTCAAAGAAGACGCAGTTCCTCTGCCCTTAATCAAGCTCACAGCTTAATTTTTAGCTTCTGTAAAAACACGTCCCTCACATGTATGTAATACACAATATCTGATAATGTGGAGTTTTTTTCTTGTTTAAATCATTTCATATTGGCCAAAAATTATAATAACTGTAGTTGCTACCCTCATAAAATGTTCTTGTTTGCCAGTGGTCTTCCTGCTGTGCTAGTGATTCTCTCTCTCTCTGACACACACACACACATACACACACACACACCCCTCATATCTCATCTTTGAGGCCAAGCTTGGTCATTATAATTTCATAGCATTCAATTTTGATGATTTTGTTCTTATTGTTATTTACTTTGCGTCCCCTTCCCACACCTGGTTCTGCTTACTTCACTCTAGATCAATTAAGAGAGTCTTTCATGTTTCTCTGTTCTCATCATTATTGTCACTTCTTATATCACTTATATAGTAACCATAGAACAGAGTTCATTAGCAGAAGGAAGAGCAAGATAGCCAAGTGAAAATGCATCTTTGCATATCCTGGCCAGACCTCTGTGGTTCCAGGGAAGCTGCTTTCCTGGATGGCTTTCCCCTGTAAGATTATGTGTTCTGTACTGTGAGCATCCTTGGGGAAGGTTTTTGGTTTTGATTTTTCCTTTTTACATTGGCCTGTGTGATAGAGTTTGAAAAAAGAACAACCATCTGTTTGTTGAGTCAGTGAGGACACATGGGTCCCCACACCCACCAATGATCTACTTAGCACTGGATCAGTTTAAGGGTACAAGTCATGTCTCTGACACTAGTCATCCAAAGACATGCAGATGGATAGAGACTAGCCCCTCAGATGCGGGCGTTTGTTCAAAAGCAAGAAACTTGCCATCCTAGTGGAATAAGCTGAGAGTTGACAAAAAGATAGGTGGAGTAGTTGAGAAATAGTAACTCTGCAGGCAAGAGTAAGAAGCCTCTTTTCCTGGTTAGGTGCTTAGGAGCCCAGCAGGTTGTGCATTTATTTTAAGGTCAAGGTTCTTGATTAAGAGAGCAGGGAAAGAAGGGCCCAGTGGTTGGTGTGGTTGTCTTATACATCAAGCATTGCTCTTTCACATAGCAATACAATGAGGAACAACCATTGGTCAGATTTGGCCTCCAACATTTGTTTTTCTGAATTGTCATTTTCTCAGCCCCTTGGGAAATGAGTCTAGGGGCTGTCATACAGAGATCAAAGGGAGAATGAGATCAGTGTGTTTCTGTGAACATATCTTTAATGCTGTGCTGGCAGCTGCCTGAGGTCTTAGGTACAAGATATACCCCAAAGCTGGGCACAGATGATTCCATCACAAGGAAGAGTTCTTGGCAACCCTTTCTGCATACTTCTTCCTCTTGGGAATGCATTTGTTAGAAATCACTGGACTCCAACACACAAAGAACCAATGAAAACAGGGGCTTCTGCAACAACAGCATGTTTAGTAAGTTCTTAGGCCCCACAAATAGGGATCAGAACATTTTAGTAAATGGTAGCTTAGGCAAGTGCTGAGCCATCAAAACAGAGAGCAGCTACTTGTATGGATGGCCATAAAAAGGCTCCCTTTAATAAAAGCAGAACTAAAGTTCCTGATTATTTCTACTAGCTTTTTATTTGATTCTCTAGGATTTTTTATGTAGACCATCATATCATCTGCAAAGAGTGATAGCTTAGTCTCCTCATTGCCTATTTTAATACCTTCAATTTCTTTTTCTTCTCTAATTGCTACTACTAGTGTTTCTAGTACAATGTTAAATAATAGAGGTGATAATGGGCATCCTTGTTTCATACATGATCTTATTGGAAAGGCTTCTAATTTATACCCATTGCATATGATGCATGTTGATGATTTAAGATACATACTGTTTATTATTTTTAGGAAAGGACTTCTATTCCTATACTTTCTAGTGTTTTCAGTAGGAATGGGTGTTGTATTTTGTCAAAGGCTTTTTCAGCATCTATTGAGATAATCATGTGGTTTTTGTTGCTTTGCTTGTTGATATGGTCAATTATGTGGATGGTTTTCCTAATGTTGAACCATCCTTACTTTCCTGGTATAAATACCACCCGATCATGATGGATGGACCTCTTGATCACTTACTGGAGTGTCTTTGTTAGTATTCTATTTAAGATTTTTGCATCTATGTTCATTAGGGAGATTGGTCTGTAGTTTTCTTTCTCTGTTTTTGATCTACCTGGCTTTGGAATCAGTACCATATTTGTGTCATAAAAGGAATTTGGTAAGACTCCTTCTTTGCTTATTATATCAAATAATTTCTATAGTATTGGGATTAGTTGCTCTTTGAATGTTTGATAGAATTCTCTTGTGAATCCATCAGGCCCTGGTGATTTTTTCTTAGGGAGTTCTTTGATGGCTTCTTCAATTTCTTTTTCTGATATGGGATTACTTAGGTATTCTATTTCTTCTGCTGTTAATCTAGGCAGTTTATATTTTTGTAAATATTCATCCATATCACCTAGATTGCTATATTTATTGCCATATAATTCGGCAACATAGTTTTTAATGATTGCCTTAATTTCCTCTTCATGAGGTCTCCCTTTTCATCTTTGATACTGTCAGTTTGGTTTTCTTCTTTCATTTTATTTATTAGATTGACCAGTTCTTTGTCTATTTTATCTGTTTTTTCAAAACACCAGCTTCTAGTCTTATTCATTCATTCTATAGTTCTTTTGCTTTCAATTTTATTTATTTCTACCTTTATTTTTAGTATTTCTAATTTAGTTTTTATCTGGGGATTTTTAATTTGTTAACTTTCTAGTTTTTTACATTGCATGCCCAATTCATTAATCTCTGTCCTCCCTAATTTGTTAATATATGTCCTCATGAATATAAATTTCCCCCTGAGTACTGCCTTGGCTGCATCCCATAGAGTTTGGTAGGATGTCTCTTCATTGTAATTCTCTTCAAAGAAATTGTTGATTATTTCTATGATTTCTTCTTTGAATAGCTGGTTTCGGAGGATCATATTATTTAATTTCTAATTAGTTTATGATTTGCCTGTCCAGGTGCCCTTACTAATTATTATTTTTATTGCATAATGATCTGAGAAGTTTACATTCATTATTTCTGCTCTTTTTCATTTATTTGCAATGTTTCTATGCCCTATTACATGGTCAATCCTTGTGAATGTACCATGTGCAGCAGAAAAGAAGGTGTATTCCTTTTTGTCCCTATTTATTTTTCTACACATATCTATTAAATCTAATTTTTCTAGGAGTTTATTCACCCCTCTTACCTCTTTCTCATTTATTTTTTGGTTTGATTTATCTAGCTCTGAAAGAGGAATATTTAAATCTCCCACTAGTATGGTTTTACTATCTATTTCCTTCTTGAGCTCTGCCAGTTTCTCCTTTATGAATTTGGATGCTATGCCATTTGGTGTATACATCTTGAGCAATGTTATTTCCTCGTTGTCTATACTGCCTTTTATCAGGATGTAATTACCTTCCCTGTCTTTTTTAATCATATCTATTTTTACTTTGGCTTTGTCAGAAATCATAATTGCCACTCCTGCATTCTTTTTCTCATTTGAAGCCCAAAAGATTTTGCTCAAGCCCTTAACCTTAACGTCATATATGTCCACCCGCCTCATGTGTGTTTCTTGTAGACAACATATGGTAGGATTTTAGTTTTTAATCCACTCTGCTATTTCCTTCCATTTTATGAGTGAGTTCTTCCCATTCACATTCAGATATAATTATCAGTTGTGTATTTGCCGACATTTTAGTATCCTCTCCTATTTCTACCCGTTCTTTTTACACTATTTCCTTTTAAACCAGTGCTTTGCTTTAAGCCAGTAACCCTTGTCCCCTCCCTTGATTCACTTCCCTTTCTACCCCTCCCTTATTATTCCCCTCTTTTTATTTTTAAGGCCTAATGAATTCCCTCCCCCTTATTCTCCCCTCCCTTTTTTGACCTCCCCACTCCCCTGCTCCCCTTGGTTTTTCCCTTCTCACTTTCTCAGTAGGGTTAGAGTTTTTTTATTATTATTTTTTAAACCCTTAACTTTTGTCTATTGTCTTATAGGTGGAAGAGTGGTAAGGGTAGGCAATGAGGGTCAAGTGACTTGCCCAGGGTCACAGAGCTGGGAAGTATCTGAGGCGGGATTTGAACCTAGGCCCTCCCGTCTCTAGGCCTGCCTCTCAATCCACTGAACTACCCAGCTGCCCCCTAGATAGAGCTTCATATCCCAATGGATATAGTTACTCTTCCCTCTCAGGGTTAATTACACTGAGAGTAAGGTTTAAATATTACCTCTTAACGCTCTCTTCCTCGCCTTCTTTTTCATCCCTTCCCCTTCCCATGCCCTCTTTGTATGTAAGAGAATATCCTATTTTTCTTATTCATTCAAGTTTCTCTTGGTGTCCTCTACTATTCAACCCCCTCTTTCCCTCCCCCATATCATCTTAGACCATTTAGTATTCCAACCTCTCCCTATGAATAATTCTCCTAGTTACTATAATCGTGAATAGAGTTCCTTAAAGAGAATTATACATAACATTTCTACACATAGGAATACAAATAATTATATCTTATTGAAGCTCTTAAAGGGGCAAATTTAAAAAGTAAGGATTTTCTTTCTTTCCCTTCTGTTTCTTAGTTACCTTTTCATGTTTCCCTTGATTTTTGTGGTTGGATATGAAATTTTCCATTTAGTCCTGGTCTTTTCTGTGCAAATACTTGGAAGTCTTCTATCTTGTTGAATGCCCAAACTTTCCCCAGAAAGTATAAAGTTAGTTTTGATGGGTAGGTGATCCTTGGTTGTAGCCCCAGTTCTCTTGCCTTTCTGAATATCATATTCCAAGCCTTGTGGTCTTTTAGCTTGGAGGCTGCCAGATCCTGTGTGATCCTGATTGGTACTCCTTGATATCTGAATTGTCTCTATCTGGCTTCTTGTAAAATTTTTTCTTTTACTTGGAAGCTCTTGAATTTGGCTATTATATTCCCAGGCGTTGTCTTTTCTGGGTCTAGTGTAGAGCGTGATCTATGGATCCTTTCAATGTCTATATTGCCTTCTTGTTGTAGAACTTCAGTGCAGTTTTGCTGAATAATTCCTTTTAGTGTGGAGTCCAAATTTCTATTAATTTCTGCTTTTTCAGGAAGAACAATGATTCTCAAATTGTCTCTTCTAGACCTGTTTTTGATCTGTCAACTTCTCATTGAGATATTTCATGTTTCCTTCTATTTTATCAGTCTTTTGACTTTGTTTTATTTGTCCTTGCTATCTTGAGAGATCATTGGCTTCTACTTGTCCAATTCTTATCTTTAGACTGGTTTTCTGCTATAAGCTTTTGATTTCCATTTTCGATTTCGTCTGTCCTGTGTTCCAGCTGTTTGATTTTGATCTCCAATTTGCTTATCAATTCTTTTGATTTGGGGGCATCTTTTTCGAATTGCCCAATTCTAGCTTTTAGAGACTGGTTTTCCTTTTCCAATTGAGAAAATCTGCCTTTTAAACTCTCATTTTTCTTCCATCTTTTTTATCATCTCAGATTTGAACTCTTCAAGAGCTTGTGACCAGTTTTCATTGTTTTGGGAAGGTTTGGATATGATTATTTGTTTGTTCTCCTCTGCTGTTTGCTCTGTTGTCTGGATATTCTCTGTGTAAAAGTTGTCGAATGTTAAAGATTTCTTCTTGCTGATCTTTCTCTTGGGGAGTTCCTGAGTCTGGCTTGCCATTGTTAGCCCTGAGCCCTCTGAGGTTTATAGTTACACTCAGGGTCTGACTGTGCTCTTTAGGCTCCTGA
The DNA here is from genome assembly GCF_016433145.1 of Gracilinanus agilis. Lineage (NCBI taxonomy): Eukaryota > Metazoa > Chordata > Mammalia > Didelphimorphia > Didelphidae > Gracilinanus > Gracilinanus agilis. Next base: position 76,890,047 of record NC_058136.1, on the reverse strand, counting down.
TGTCTCAGGTCTAGTTGTTCTCAGGGGCAAGCCTCCTGGTGGTCCCCTTGCTTGTTCCTCTGCCCGAAACTCCTTTAAAAGTCTAAGGGTGCTGCTTCCACAGGTATATACCCCTCTGCACTGGGTCACCACCCAAGATCCGCCTGAGGTCAGGATCTACGCCCACCCCTGCACTCAGGATCCTTGAGAACTCCTGCGCTCAGGGTCTGTGTTCAAAGTCCATGCGTTCTTTAGCCTCTTGGGATCTTAAGTCTTGCTGCTCTCACGAGCTGGCCCTGGTGACCCCAGGTGGCTGCCAAGGACTTAATGGGTGCCCCAAATTCGCTCTGACTCTTTTGCACTAGCTTTGGCACTGTAGGTGGTGTGTGTGTGTGTTTGGGGGGGTTGCATAGTTTGTGTTTTAGTGAGAGTTGTTTCACCTCTTTATAGCATGGAAATTCCCCAATTCCATGTACCTTCAATGCTGTGCCCTGTTGTGGGGTCCCTTCTTTCATCTGGATTTGTTTTTATGTCTTCTTGAGGAGGTCTATATGTGTGAGTTAGGAGAGGTCAAGCAGCTGCTTTTTACTCTGCCGCCATCTTGACTCAGAAAAAACTAAACCGTTATTTTCTTGCCAGATCTCTTCCATCTTTCTCATGATCTCAGATTTGAACTCTTCAAGATCTTGTGACCCATTTTTATTTTTTTGGGAAGGTTTGGACATGTTTAATTTTTTTGTCCTCCCCTGTTTTCTGGGTTTTTTCTGTGCAGAAGTCATCAAGTGTTAGTTTTTTCTTTGTCTTCTTGTTTATTTCTTGGGCTTTGCTTGGCATCATTGTCCTTTATCTGCCAGATTATTTTTTAGATAGAGTTTTGAAGTCTGAGCCAGAAGTCTGAGTAAGGCAATCTGATTCTCTTTGTATGGAGTTAGGGAGCAGTTTTTTCCTGAGGCTACTTCATGAGTCTCCTGGTTTCCCTGCAGACCCTCCTGGGGTCTCTGGTCTTGTTGTTTTCAAGGTCAAGCCCCTGTGGTCCTAGCTGGTTGCCCAGAGCCCAGAACGTGGCCCATGCTTGCTCCTCCACCTGAGATTTTCCCCTGAGTCTGAGCAAGCTGGGCTCTGCTGCTGCTTCTCTCAGCCCCACTCCCATGTCCAAGGTCTGAGTTTTCCCGCCACCTGGGGTTTTGGGTCTTGCTGCTCTCAGGGACAAGCTCCTAGTGGTGCCAGTTAGCTGCCAAGGAGCTAGATTTTGTGTCCCCACTGGCTCTAACTCTGGAGCACAGCCTCTGCCTCTGGTACTGTGGGTGGAGTGTGGGAGGGATTATCTGCTGGAGTTTTGATGGGAGCTATTCCCCACCCCCCCTTGTAGCATTTAAGTGCCCAAATCCCACCTACCTTCGATATTGAGCCCTATTGTGGGGGTCTCTTCTTTCATCTCGATTTTATTTTCTTGCCCTTTAGAGGTATGCTATATCTGTTTGTAAGGATCAAAATCACCCTGCCTCTACTCGGCCACCATCTTAACCTGTGGTGGGTTATTTTAGACAGAGTTTTGAAGGCATAGGATTTTTGTCAGGGCTTAAACAAGAATTATGAGGGATTTTCTGATCCTAAATCATATAGTTGTCTAGGACTATGGACTTAAAATCTTCATCAGTCAAAAGAATAGATTTAATCTTACCCTGAGCTTTCTGTCTGGTTTTTGTTGGCTTCCCTTCATTAAGTCTGGAGGATTAGTGAACTCACCTTTGGCCATAGACTCTAAGACCTGATAGTTTGTGTTTGTCTTCAAGAGACTTCTTAGATATCATTCCTTATTAGATAGGAGGAGAGAGGGACAAGTCAGCATTAAGTAGCTGAAGTTCAGTAGATGGAAGCAGAGAGCAACTCAGTGATGAGAGAGACTCAGCACCCAGCAGAAAACAGATTGGACACACTATCCAGCACAAAAAAGATATCTTCAACAGAAACCATTTGCCCATTAGAGGGCAGTGAGGTGATCCATCATGGTGGTCCCCAATGACCTTGCCAGAGGATACTTGTAGCTGGCTACATAGGTCCCTGGCATGGGCGACTTTGTGCATATTTCTTCACCAAACATTGCCCACACGTGTATCTCCCATACATATGTGAGGGGATTTGTGTGTTCTTTCTTTAGGGGGCCAAGATTTACAATACCCTCATGGTGCCTAAAGCTCAAGGTCTTCCTTTGGAATAGATCCACTAATTCTTTCTCATCCCCTGGGTACAGGTATTGTGTGTGACTAGGTCCTACTTGGAGAGCTCTTAGTCTAGTTCTTTCTGGCCAGCCATGGTTGGTCTTTTCCATTCACCTATCCCAAGCCAGGGCCACTTCTAACAGTGCTGGTTCACTTACAAAATATGGGAGATAAGACCCTTTAGTAGCTCCTTCTCTGGCCTTGCCAGTTTCCTAGGTCTTCCCTTACACCAGTCAGATGAGATAATATTTGTAGGCTGCTTAGCACAATGCTTGGCACATGGTGGTGTTTAGTTAATTTTTATTCCCTTCTCCTTGTCTAAGTGGGGAAGGCAGTATTATCTCTTTCCTTCTACCCTAATGAAGCTCTACTCTAGGGCTTTCTGCATTGGCAGACTGCCCTTCTGAAAAGACTTTTCCATCTTTTGCCCCTCTGGGTCTTCTCGAGGACAAGTAAGTCCCTCTGGCTTGGTGGACTAGGCTCCCATACCTATGGCTGCCCCCGCCTGCTGCTATTTGCCTCAACATTTATATCCCCAATTTATGGCTCTAAACAGACGGAAGGAATAAATAGCTCTAGGTAGTGAGGATGTCACCTTGGGGCAATCTGCCTTAAGATATGTCTCCAGGAATGGATTGCTGGGAAAAGTGGGACAGACCGAGCCTTCTTATTCTAGGAATATGTCTTTTAGACATTTTATTTACTAGACTGTGAGTTTGTGAAGTTGTCCCATGTTAAGTCACTTCAGTCATGTGAAAACCCATTTGGAGGACTTCCGGGTTAAGATGGTGGCAGAGTAAAAAGCAGAGCTTAATCTCTCTTAACCAAAACATAAAAGACTCCTCAAGGGGACATGAAAACAAATCCAGACGAACGGAGGGACCCCACAACAGGGCTCCGCGTGGAAGGTATGTGGAATCGGGCCTTTCCATGCTATAAAGGGGTGAAACAGCTCTCACTAAAGGAAATAGAAAGTAAAACCATAATAGTGGGAGATTTAAATATTCCTCTTTCAGATCTAGATAAATCAAACCAAAAAATAAATAAGAAAGAGGTAAGAGAGGTGAATGAAGTCCTAGAAAAATTTGATTTAATTGATATGTGGAAAAAAATAAATAGGGACAAAAAGGAATACACCTTCTTTTCAGCTGCACATGGTACATTCACAAAGATTGACCATGTAATAGGGCATAGAAACATTGCAAACAAAAGCAAAAGAGCAGAAATAATAAGTGTAACCTTCTCAGATCATAATGCAATAAAAATAATAATTAGTAAGGGCACCTGGACAGGCAAATCAAAAACTAATTGAAAATTAAACAATATGATTCTCCAAAACCAGCTAGTCAAAGAAGAAATCATAGAAACAATCAACAATTTCATTGAAGAGAATGACAATGATGAGACATCCTATCAAACTCTGTGGGATGCAGCCAAGGCAATTTATGGCTCTAAACAGACGGAAGGAATAAATAGCTCTAGGAAGAGAGGATGTCACCTTGGGGCAATCTGCTTTAAGATATGTCTCCAGGAATGGATTGCTGGGAAAAGTGGGACAGATCAAGCCTTCTTATTCTAGGATTGCGTCTTTCAGATGTTTTATATACTAGACTATGAGTTTGTGAAGTTGTCCCATGTTAAGTCACTTCCGTCGTGTCAAAACCCATTTGGAGTTTTCTTGTCAAAGATACTTGAGTGGTTTGCCATCTCCTTCTCTAGCTCATTTACAGATGAGGAACAGAGGTAGACAGGGTTAAGTGACTTGCCCAGGACCACACAGCTGGGAAGGGTCTGAGGCCAGATTTGAACTTAGGAAAATGAGTTTTCCTAACTCCAAGCCTGGTGTCCTATCTACTGTATCATTTAGCTGCCCAAAGTTGTCCTCTACTCAAAAATATTTCTCCCATTTTCCACAAGTTGAGGACTTCATTTCGATTATTAATCTCAGGGTAACAGAGAGTATTTTTATATAGGTCTTTAAGATTTGCAAACCAATTTATAAACATTCTCTCATTTTGATCCTCATCACAACTCTGGGAGGATGGTGCTATTATTATTATCCCCATTTTATAGATGAAGAAACTTGGAAGTTCAATGACTTGCCCAGGGTCACACAGGAAAATAATTGAGTCAAAACCAAAAGGGAAATAGGATTGCTTCCCAATTGGATAGTCCTTGGGGAAGAAGGAGGAGAATCTAATCTGATGTCAGGAGCCAAAGTCCTGTGCCCTGAACAAAAATCCAGTGATTTGTCCAAGGGCATCCAAGTGTGGGCGAACCTCCCAGAGCACTCATTGTCAGGGGCTGAGCATGATGGGAATATCTATGAATCCTTACTCGAACAAATCAGACTTTAAACACAGCAGGGCCCTATTTCTTCCTTCCTGTAGGCCTGAATTTGATTTTGCTTGTCAGTCATGCTCTGTTGATTTCTACGTGAAATTCATCCTTGGTGCAAAAGGCACATTTTCCAACTCCTTACAAAGCATGTTACTCTGATATTGGTTTGCTTAAGTCAGCACTTGTGTCCTCTGCAGAGCTGGGGCTAGGAATTTTGTACTCAGGGCCAATTCAGTTGAGTGGAGGGTGTGGAAGTGCATAAAGAACTATTTGGTACAGTCATCCCAGGGAGGAAAGAACCTGTTTTTCAGAGAGCTCAGCCTGTAGCCCTGCATCTCAGCTGATGCTCCCCTTGACTTTCCAGCTCCCAGGAATAGGTGGAAGGGCATGATGGTGTCACAATATTGCCAGCCAGTTCTTCTGGGCTCTGGGAAGTTGAATAAGGAGGAATAAGATGAAGATGCAGAGAGGCCAATTTAGATCTAATGTAAAACCAATTTATTCACAGTTATACCTATTCCAAAGTGGAATGGGGAGCCTTGGGAGGTGGTAAGTCTCCCCTTCACTGGAGATATTCAGGTGGAGGCTGAGCTATCACTTGTCTGGGATGCTTTTTAGGAGTGATTCCTGGCCAGCATGACTTGAACTAGATGGTCTATAAAGTCCTTTATAATTCTGAGATTCCAGGATTCTTTAATTCTCTGAGGAATGCTCCCTTGGCCTCTTATCTCTTTGAATTACTGTCTTCATCTGGACCTAGGGAGATGAGTCATGGACTCAGAAAGAATCTGACAGCATTTTATTTTATTTATTTCATTTTTAAAATTTTTATTTTGAATATTTTCCCCTAGTTACATATTTCATGTTCTTTCTCTCTCCCCCTAGCCCCCCTAGCCCCCTCTTAGCCGATGCACAATTCCACTGGGTTTTACATGTATCCTTGATTAAGACAGTCAGTCCAGGACAATGTTAGAAAGGCAGAGCCAAGGCTAAAGAGGTTTATCTGTTCCTGCAGTGGAATATTACTATTCAGCAGCAGGGGGTGCCATTGGGGTATCCTGAAGAAAGATGTGACCTGCAGAAGAGGATGGAGGAAGGAGATACCTAGGTTGGTCCTAGGCAGCTCTGAGGTTCGAGAGGTTCAGGACAAACTTGCCCCTCTTTGAAAACCCAAGAAAGAGTAAGGCCATGCTGCGTACATGAGATATTCCAAGGTTGAGGCGACCCATATTAAGGCAGCAGCTCTTAGATGAGAGACTTTCCAGATAGAAGGGACTTTAGAGCACATTTTGTCTAATCCTTCCTCCCCTTTGTGAGACTACTTACTTCCTAACACACTGACTATTGCCTAAAAGATTTCCCCTTCATTGGAGGTGAGGTCTCCCTTTTTATCTTTGATACCTTCAATTTGGTTTTCTTCTTTCCTTTTTTATTAGATTGACCAGTTCTTTGACTATTTTATCTGTTTTTTCAAAATACCAGCTTCTAGTCTTATTTCTTAATTCAATAGTTCTTTTACTTTTGATTTTATTAATTTCCCCCTTGATTTTTAGTATTTCTAATTTAGTTTTCGTTTTGGGATTTTTGATTTGCTCGCTTTCTAATTTTTTTAATTTCCATGCCCAATTCGTTAATCTCTGCCCTCTCTAATTTGTTAATATATGCAAAAGAATATACATTTCCACCTGAGTACTGCCTTGGCTGCATCCCATAGAGTTTGGTAGGATGTCTCATCATTGTCATTCTCTTCAATGAAATTGTTGATTGTTTCTATGATTTCGTCTTTGACTAGCTGGTTTTGGAGAATCATATTATTTAATTTCCAATTAGTTTTTGATTTGCCTGTCCAGGTGCTCTTACTAATTATTATTTTTATTGCATTATGATCTGAGAATGTTACATTTATTGTTTCTTCTCTTTTGTATTTGTTTGCAATGGTTCTATGCTCTATTACATGGTCAATCTTTGTGAATGTACCATGTGCAGCTGAAAAGAAGGTGTATTCCTTTTTGTTCCTATTTATTTTTCTCCACATATCTATTAAATCTAATTTTTCTAGGACTTCATTCACCTCTCTTACCTCTTTCTTATTTATTTTTTGGTCTGATTTATCTAGATCTGAAAGAGGAATATTTTGTGTGTAATAGAATATCCTGTTTTTCTTATTCAAGTTTCTCTTGGTGTCCTCTACTATTCACCCCCTTCTTTCCCAATCCCATATCATCTTAGACCATTTAGTATTCCAACCTCTCCCTATGAATAATTCTTCTAATTACTATAATAGAGTTCCTTACAGAGAATTATACATATCATTTCTCCACATAGGAATACCAATAATTAGATCATATTAAAGCCCTTAAAGAGGCAAATTTAAAAAAATACGAGTTTACTTTCTTTCCCCTCCATTTCTTATTTACCTTTTCATATTTCTCTGTGTTTTTGTGGTTAGATATGAAATTTTCCATTTAGTCCTGGTCTTTTCTGTGCAAATACTTGGAAATCTTCTATCTTGTTGCATGCCCAAACTTTCCCCTGAAAGTATATAGTCAGTTTTGATGGGTAGGTGATCCTTGGTTGTAGACCCAGTTCTCTTACCTTTCTGAATATCACATTCCAAGTCTTGAGGTCTTTTAGTGTGGAAGCTGCCAGATCCTCTGTGATCCTAATTGGTGCTCCTTGATATCTGAATTGTCTCTTTCTGGATTCTTGTAAATTTTTTTTTAGTTGGAAGCTCTTGAGTTTGGCTATTATATTTCCGGGGGTTGTCTTTTCTAGGTCTAGTGTAGAGGGTAATCTATGGATCCTTTCAATGTCTATATTGCCCTCTTGTTGTAGAACTTCAGGGAAATTTTGCTGAATAATTTCTGTTAGTATGGTGTCCAAATTTCTATTAATTTCTGCTTTTTCAGGAAGACCAATGATTCTCAGATTGTCTCCTCTAGACCCGTTTTCTTGGTCTGTCACATTGTCATTGAGATATTTCATGTTTCCTTCTATTTTTTCAGTCTTTTGACTTTGTTTTATTTGTTCTTGCTGTCTTGAGAGATCATCAGCTTCTAATTGCTCAATTCTACCCTTTAAAGACTGGTTTTCTTTTTCAATTTGGTCATTTCTGGTGTTCAATTTGCTTATCATTTCATTTGATTTCTGAGCCTCACTTTCCAATTGCAAAATTCTGCATTTTAAACTGTTATGTTCTTGCCAGATCTCTTCCATCTTTCTCATGATCTCAGATTTGAACTCTTCAATAGCTTATGTCCACTTTTCATTATTTTGGGAAGGTTTGGATATGATTACTTATTTGTTCTCCTCTGCTGTTTGCTCTGTTGTCTGGATTTTATCTGTGTAAAAGTTGTCGAGTGTTACAGATTTCTTCTTGATGATCTCTCTCTTTTGGGGTTCTTGTCTCTGGCTTGCCATTGTTAGCCCTATGCCCTCTCAGGTTTATCCTCACACTCGGAGTCTGTCTGCTCTCTTTAGGCTACTGAGGTCTCAGGTCTAGTTATTCTCAGGGTGAAGCCTCATGGTAGTCCTCTTGCTTGTTCCTCTGTCCTAGGCTCCTTTAAGAGTCTCAGGGCCCTGCTTTCACAGTTGTGCACCCCTCTGCACTGGGTCCCCACTCAAGGTCCTCACCTGTGCTCAAGATCCGAGTACTTGCCTGAGCTCACGTTCTTGTCTGGGCTTGCATCTGCGCCCCCACTCTTGCCTGCTCTCAGGGTCTCTTCTCAAAGTCTGTGCGTCGAAGGTATCAAAATAGGCAATGAGGAGACTAAGCTATCACTCTTTGAAGATGATATGATGATCTACTTAAAAATCCTAGAAAATCAACTAAGAAGCTTGTAGAAATAATCAACAGTTTTAGCAAAGTTGCAGGATACAAAATAAATGCACATAAATCATCAGCATTTCTATATATTTCCAACACATCACAGCAGCAAGAGGAAGAAAGAAAAACACCATTTAAAATCACCCTAGACAATATAAAATACTTAGGAATCTATCTACCAAAGCAAACACAGGAATTGTACGAAAACAACTACAAAACACTCTCCAAACAATTAAAGCTAGATCAAAACCATTGGAAAAACATTGATTGCTCATAGGTAGGATGAGCTAACATAATAAAAGTGACCATTCTATCCAAATTAATTTACCTATTTAGCGCCATACCTATCAAAGTACCAAAAAACTTTAAACTATAAAGCAGCAGTCATCAAAACAATATGATACTGGCTAAGAGACAGAAGGGAGGATCAGTGGAATAGACTTGGGGTAAATGACATCAGCAAGACAGTGTATCATAAACCCAAAGAGCCCAAATTTTGGGACATGAATCCACTATTTGACAAAAATTGCTGGGAAATTTGCAAAACAATATGGGAGAGATTAGGTTTAAATCAACATCTCACACCCTACACCAAGATAAATTCAGAATGGGTGAATGACTTGAATATAAAGAGGGAAACTCTAAATAAGTTAAGTGAACACAGAATAGTATACTTATCAGATCTTTGGGAAAGGAAAGAATTTAAAACCAAGCAAGAGTTAGAGTGAATTACAAAATGTAAATTAAATGGTTTTGATTATATTAAACTAAAAAGCTTTTGTAGAAACAAAAACAATGTAGGGAAACAACAAATTTGGAAAAAAATCTTTATAACAAAAAACTCTGACAGGGGTCTAATTACTCAAAAATACAAGGAATTAAACCAATTGTATAAAAAATCAAGCCATTCCCCAATTGATAAATGGGCAAGAGACATGAATAGGCAATTTTCAGATAAAGAAATCAAAAGTATCAATAAGCACATGAGAAAGTGTTCTAAATCTCTAATAATTAGAGAAATGCAAATCAAAACAACTCTGAGGTATCACCTCACACCTAGCAGATTGGGTAAAATGAAAGAAGGGGAGAGTAACGAATGCTGGAGGGGATGTGGCAAAATTGGGACATTGATGCATTGCTGGTCGAATTGTGAACTGATCCAACCATTCTGGCTGGCAATATGGAACTATGCTCAAAGGGCTATAAAAAATGCCTGCCCTTTGATCCAACCATACGATTGTTGGGTTTGTACCCCAAAGAGATCATAGATAAACAGACTTGTACGAAAATATTAATAGCTGTTCTTTTTGTGGTGGCAAAAACTGGAAAAGGAGGGTATGTCCTTCAATTGGGGAATGGCTGAACAAATTGTGGTATATGCTGGTGATGGAATACTATTGTGCTAAAAGGAATAATAAAACTAGAGGAGTTCCAGGTGAACTGGAAAGACCTCCAGGAACTGATTCAGAGCGATAGGAGCAGAGCCAAAAGAACATTGTACACAGAGACTGATATACTATGGTAAAATCGAATGTATTGGACCTCTGTACCATCAGCAATACAAAAACTCAGGACAATTCTGAGGGATTTATGGTAAAGAACGCTACCCACATCCAGAGGAAGGACTGCAGTTGAGGAAACATATAAAAGAACAGCTGCTTGAACGCATGGGCTGGGGCGGACATGATTGAGGAGGTGGACTTGAAACTACCACACCAATGCAACTACCACGAATTTGGAAATAGGTCTTGATCAAGGACACATGATAAAACCAGTGGAAATGTGTGTCAGCCATGGGTGGAAGGAATGCGGGGTGTGAAGGGGAAGGTATAAGCATGAATCATGTAACCATGTTAAAAATGAATATTAATAAATGTTTAAAATTTTAAAAAAGCAATATGGTACTGGCTAAGAGACAGAAAGGAGGATCAGTGGAATAGACTTGGGGTAAATGACATCAGCAAGACAGTGTATCATAAACCCAAAGAGCCCAACTTTTGGGACATGAATCCACTATTTGACAAAAACTGCTGGGAAATTTGGAAAACAATATGGGAGAGATTAGGTTTAGATCAATACGTCATACCCTACACCAAGATAAATTCAGAATGGGTGAATGACTTGAATATAAAGAGGGAAACTATCAATAAGTTAAGTGAACACAGAATAGTATACTTGTCAGATCTCTGGGAAAGGAATGATTTTAAAACCAAGAAAGAGTTAGAGAAAATTACAAAATGTAAATTAAATGGTTTTGATTATATTAAACTAAAAAGCTTTTGTACAAACAAAAACAATGTAGTCAAAATCAGAAGGTAAACAACAAATTTGGAAAAAATCTTTATAACAAAAACCTCTGACAGGGGTCTAATTACTCAAATATACAAGGAGTTAAATCAATTGTATAAAAAATCAAGCCATTCCCCAATTGATAAATGGGCAAGAGACATGAATAGGCAATTTTCAGATAAAGAAATCAAAAGTATCAATAAGCACATGAGAAAGTGTTCTAAATCTCTAATAATTAGAGAAATGCAAATCAAGACAACTCTGAGGTATCACCTCACACCTAGCAGATTGGCTAAAATGAAAGAAGGGGACAGTAATGAATGCTGGAGGGGATGTGGCAAAATTGGGACATTGATGCATTGCTGGTGGAGTTGTGAACTGATCCAACCATTCTGGCTGGCAATTTGAAACTATGCTCAAAGGGCTATAAAAAAATGCCTGCCCTTTGATCCAACCATACCATTGTTGGGTTTGTATCCCAAAGAGATCATAAATAAACAGACTTGTACGAAAATATTTATAGCTGCGCTTTTTGTGGTGGCAAAAAACTGGAAAAGGAGGGTATGTCCTTCAATTGGGGAATGGCTGAACAAATTGTGGTATATGCTGGTGATGGAATACTATTGCACTCAAAGGAATAATAAACTGGAGGAGTTCCAGGTGAACTGGAAAGACCTCCAGGAATTGATGCAGAGTGAAAGGAGCAGAGCCATAAGAACATTGTACACAGAGACTGTGTACTCTGTGGAAAAACAGAATGTAATGGACTGTACTATCAGCAATGCAATGAACCAGGACAATTCTGAGGGATCTATGGAAAAGAACACTCCACATTCAGAGGAGGAACTACAGGAGTGGAAACACAGAAGAAAACAACTACTTGAACACATGGGTTTATGCGCACAATATTGGGGATGTAGACTCGAAAGGAATACACCAATACAACTATCAATAATATGGCAATCAGTCTTGATCGATGGCACATGTAAAAACCAGTGGAAATACGTGGTGGCTATGGGGGGGGGTGAAGGGGAAAGTAAAAATATTAATCATGTAACTATGGAAATTTTTTCTAAAAAATAATATTAAAAATAAATTAAAAAGCAGATGAACAGCAGTACTTCTGACAAGTTCTATATGTTGCCTATGTAAGTTTGATCAGAATATAATTGGTAAAATAATCAATTATGTAAAATTATTTGAATTTTTAAAACAATGCCCATTGAAAATAATTTCATATCAGGGTTAAAACATGCAAATATTATGAAAAAATCATGAGGGGGGAGTCTATCATGTGTTTTCACATCAAATATAAATTCAACCATCGAGAGTTAATCACAAGTACTAGATTTTTAACTAAATCAATATATATTGTTTGTCTTGGAGATGAAATTGTGCACTGTTCCCCAATATACACTGATTGGTAGCTTCCCTTAGAAAAATAGTGAAGTTAGGTGTCCTCCACTAGGAGATATAAATCTCTCCTTTTGAAGAGTAGAAGAAACTCCCTCCCTGAGAAGTTTTTGAGCAATGTGGCTAAAGAGAAATCTCAAAACTTACAAATTAAATTATAATCTTAGGGGCAGCTGGGTGGCTCAGTAGATTGAGAGCCAGGCCTAGAGAGGGGAGGTCCTAGGTTCAAATCTCACCTCAGACTCTTCCCAGTGGTGTGACCCTGGGCAAGTCACTTAGCCCCCATTGCCTAGCCCTTACCACTCTCTGTCTTGGAGCCAATGCACAGTGTTGACTCCAAGATGGAAGGTAAGGGTTCAAATTTTTTTAAAAATAAATAAAATATAAGCTTAAATACATATCCTAAGAAATGATTACTAAAACCCAAGAATTGTTGCAATGCTAAAAACGCTTGAACAGAACTAAAAATTACAAACCTAAGGAATATTCCTCCAAGAAAAGACACTCAGAAGCATTGGAAATGATTAAGGAATGTAGAGATAGGAGGGTAGAATAAGGTACAGATGATGGGAAAGTGGAGGTAGCATTGTGTTGGATCCCTATAAAATCTGAGTGAATCTGGGCACCTATGCCCACTACTGCTGAGACCTTTCAGACTCTGTGGAGCCTCTCTGTCTCTCTCTCTCTCTCTCTCTTTCTCTTTCTGTCTCTCTCTGTCTCTCTATCTATCCCTCTCTCGTTCCCCCCCTTGAGGATTCTGCCTATACCCAGGCAGCATTCCTCCTTGGCATGACCCCTCACGCCTGTGAGGAAAGCCACGTGAACTCTGCCAGCATCGAGTTTCCTTTCCAATCATTAGAGTGATTCATGGGGGGAAGAGTTTTTAATATTTTTGTTATCTTAAGTAGCCCTTATTTTCGTATTTTACCCCATCCTCATTTTTTAGGGAGGGTAGCTACAGAGTATAGTGTATAGAATGTCTAGGCCTGGAGTCAAGAAGATATAAGTTCAAATGTGGCCTCAGCTATGTGTCCCTGGGAAAGCCCCTTAATCCTGTTTTCCTCGGTTTACTTGTCTATGAAATGACTTGTAAGCAAAGAATTGAAATATCCTTGCCACAAGCACTTGCCAAATAGTCTCATGAAGAGTAGAACATGATTGAAATGCCTGAACAGTAATTTTTAGGGATTCTGGAACTTAGATAACATTTTCAAGCTCTAAAAAGTCCTTAATTCTCTTTCCTTATTTTTCTTCCACAAGTCTCATTCCTTTTCCAATTTTGTTCTGAAACTTCATTTTATTTAAAAAATAATTTTAATGCATTCAGAAAAAGCAATTCATCATTTCTTCTAGGAAGTCTAGTTGAACTTTGGCTCAAACCATGCTTTCTTCTCAGCCTTTGCTTATTGATGCTTTGAACTCATTTACTTATTCTGAGATTCTTGCTTGAGCATCCCAGTAATCAGAATAGTATTTTATGAATTTATGGGAAATGGGAATTGACTCCAGCTAATAGAAAGGAAATGATGTGGAAACATCTAGACAGAGGTGGGAGGTGGTGAGGAAAGGGTCTTGTGGTGAATTCTGTTGAGGGATGTGGACATCTGCAGAGAACAATTATTTTATAAGAAAGGATTACAAGTCTCAGTAATTTTTCCCTTGGGGGAAAAGAAGTTCTTCATCTTTCTTTTTTTTTTGTGCCATAGAGCCTCTGCTTATCTATCTTTTGAAATTTGTGGACCACCTTCTCAGAAAAATGTTTTAAATTACAAAAAAGTAAAATCTATAGGATTACAAAAGAAATTTTAGCAATTGAAGTTATAAAATTAAGGAACAAAATGAAACACAAATCCATCCACTTTAAGTTAAGAACTCATATTGGAAAGGAGGAAGTAGTATTGATGCTAGGAAGACAGTATGACTCAGTTCAAGGTATTGAGCAGTCAGAAATTGGAATGAAAGGTAGAAAAGGAAGAAAATGCAAAGAGAGGATTGAAAGAGAAGAATTAGAGGCAGGTTGTGATTCAATTAATAGATAATGGCCCTGGAATAGAAAAAATGAATTCAAAACTAGCCTTCAGATACTTATTAGCTGTATGATATTGAGTAATTTATTTAACCTCTGTCTTCCTTAGTTTTTTTCATCCATACAATGGATTATACTAATAGCATCTACCTCTTAAGGGTTATATTGTAGTAAGGATAAAAATGAGATAATGTTTTTAAAGTAATTTGTCTTAGCTTAAATTGCTGTGTAAATGCAAAGATTTGAAGATTAAAGACTATAGATTTAAAGAGAAAATAACATGGCATTAAAGGGAGAAAACACAAGAGCATCAGGCCTCCAGACAATATTTACAGAACACTTTCCATTGCATCCTGGTATCCTCTTTCAGAATAATAATGTCAGGGATTCGATTCTACAGAATAGAAAGAGAAAAATATCAGGAAGATTGAACAATGAAAATGACACTTGGAAAGGGACATTATAAATATTACCAGTCAAAGAAAGATGAAGGAGGAAAAGGGACTGGTAATGGAGGATTAGGCACCATACTCTTTTCAGATCCAGGAAAAGGAAGAATAAAATATTTAAGTATTTAAAAAGAGGAAAATACAGATTAAAATAAGTCCAACGAATTTGGGGTTTGACAGCATAAGAGGAAGTGGGGAAGTGAATGGGAGGAAAACAAATTCAAATCAGCTCAAGCAATATATATTTCAGAGAAGCACTGACCAAAAAGAAAAAATATATAAAATGCATAGATAAGTATGTTGAAGTTTATATGTATATACACCCCTACCTATGTATATATTCGACTGAAGAAAACATCAACATTACAGTTTTAATTCTAATTGTGAAGGGATTGAAAACATGAATTAAGAGAAAAAAATCTAACAATGGCCAAGAAAACAGAACTCAACATTTTTCTACCTGTGCTCCTTTGAGGCAGGTAGGGTCTGTTTTTATCTTTCTTTGCATTATCAGTGTGTAGGAGAGGGCCTGCCATATAGTAAGTGCTCGTTAGTTGGCTGAGGCACACAGGAACCACATTTTTGAACATAGATAAAATGAAGATGGAGGGGTATGATAAAGCCTATCACAATTTAAGTGACTTCATAAAGTCAAGCAAGAATAATAGAAAAGCAACAATATGTTTAAAGTTATCACAGACTCTGAAAAATGACAACACATTAATTGTATATATATCATATGACCTGACATCTCAATTCACTGATAAAAGACTGGATGAACTGCACACATGTATATATAGTTACATCATGGTAGTAGGAAATTTTAGTATTTCTCTATCAGTATTGGATAAATCCAAAATAATGATGAATAAGGGGAATATAGAAATCAACAAATTGTTGAATAAACTGGATTTTATTTGCTTTTGGTGAGTACTGAATGGGAAAGTTAAAGAATACCTATTATCCAGGGTCTTGTGAGTATCTTTACAAAAAACGATCATGTGCTAGGAAGTTAGGCATAATAAAGAATTTTGAAGAGGTAATCATAATAAATACTCTTTTGTATAATGCATAATGCAGATATAAAAATCTATGATAAAGAGGACCTGAGGCACAAATGTCTGAGCATAAACAATGTATTAATATAAACTAGCAAATATGAATAAAAAGGATCAAGACTTCTTATTAGTCAAGAGAGCATCTGGCAATCAGAGAAGCTTGAAAGTTAGCAGATTATATAGTGTATCAAAAATAGCCCAGTAATGCAAATCAAACTGAGACTATGATTGGTCTGATCCAGAGATGAGGATACACTTGACCTGACTCAGAAAAGGCGTTTCTGTAATCTGGGATAACAGGAGAAAACACAGAACTGAATAAAATCCTCTGAAAAGTCCTATGATAGAAACACCTTATCACCAGATTGACTCATTTTCCATCATGGTCAGTCAAATGCAGATTAGAACTTTTGTGGTTGTATTACAGCCCATAGAAACAGAGAAGTCAGACTTACGAATTTTACTCATAGAAGCCAGTTTGAATAATCAAAGTTCTTTTTAGATAAGTATGAATTTGTTTCACATATATTGATTCTCATTAGATAGAATCCTCAGTCAATAATCAGTCATCAACTGTAGTCTAAATTTCACGATAAATGTATTTTGTGTATACTTCATAATTTCAAGAAAATGAGAGAAAGAGTGAGAGCGAGCAAGAAAGAGAGAGATAGAGATAGAGATAGATAGATAGAGAGAGAGAGAGAGAGAGAGAGAGAGAGAGAGAGAGAGAGAGAGAAAGAGAGAAAGAGAGAAATCTAAATTACAAAAGAGGAGAAAAACCTAAACCAGATGAATGTATAGGTGAATTCTATAAAACATTTAAGAAACAATACTTATTGAAAATTGTGCTAAAAAATAAAGACAGAAAGGATTCTATCCAACTCTTTTTATAAGACAAATATGATCTTTGAATCCAGAATTAAGAGAAACTGGGAAAGATTATCATAGACTAATCTTATTCATGAGTACTGATGCAAAAATCTTAAGTAAACTCCTCTCAAGGAGACTGCAGCAAATATCTAGGAAAGAAATCATTTTGATTAATTGTTTATAGGGATGGGATAGTGGTTTGATATTACAAAATCAAATAATAGAATTCATTGTAAAAATAACAATATTAATTGAAAATCCACAGAATTATTTTAATGTGTGTAGAGAAGTTCTTTAACAAAATATAGCAATGACTTATGGAAAAGCCTAAAAAGTATAGACATTTAAGGACTTATCTTTCATATAACATTTTGAAACTAACATATAATATTATTTGTTTTAAAAAATTAAAAACATTCTCAATTTCTAAAGGAATAAACCTAGAACATGTTGTTTTTCTAGCATTATGTAAAATTCTAGCAATTTGGGGTACATAGTGAAGAAAAATAACAAAAATTAAATTTCAGTAAAGAAGATATGGGACACTTTATATAAGCGTCAGAGTATTATAGAGAAACTAAATGATATGATTAATATTTTCAATAGTGTATCAGGATAAAACCAACCCACGATTAATCAGTATTTCTATGTAGTTCTACAGAAACAAAACTTACAATAAACTATGATGAGATATCATTCAAAAATTACCAAATATATATAATATCTAGGAGATGAGCTAGTAGAATATTTTAAGATTAAAAAGTTCTGGAGACTCTCGATTTATAATTATTTATTAAATAATAAAAATGGGTCAGTTAAAGAAAAGGCACCAGCCACATGTGGCCAGCTGTTCCCTTTGCAAGCCCTCTCTCTCCTCTGGAAGCACCAGCTTCTTATCCAGGCTTCAGCTAAGCCAGGGCTCCCCTATGGCATAGGCACTCATCCAATGGGGCTTTCCTCACTGCCTCCCTTTGTTATTCAGCATAAGAAAGCCCTTCCTTCCCCCAGGCCTGAAACATCTTCCATGAAGTAGCTTTGCTGAGTCTCTCTGATTTGCTGGACTTGACCTCCCTCTGGGTCCAAGGCCAAGGTCTTCCTTTTGCCCAGAGTCAACTGTGACAAGAGGCAAGCATCTTGCAGATCTCAGGGACCCACAAGAAAATCTCTGGTCCTCCCAGACTGCATAGGCATTCCCCTTATACATGTAAGTCTCAGGCGTTCTTTTTAACTTATTTAGAAGATAAGGTTGATTACAACCTCAAAGAATGGGGGTTCTTCTGAATAGTAAATTCCCACAGATATGACCAAGAATTTAATAAATGTGCAACTGCAAACCTCCCTTTACAGAAATAAAGGAGACAATTGTAGTCATATTTACTATCCATGAAAATGGTCTATGCCAATATGATAAAAAGGATAATTTTATCTAAATGAACTAACAAAGTTAGAACTATGCCAGCCAGTCAGGTTACTAAAGAGATATTCCATTGAAAGAGATAAATAACAGAATTCACTGAAAAAAACCAAAGTTATAGAATCTCAAGAGAAATAATATTAAGAAAACATGAAGGAAAGTATACATGGCATTACCAAATCTCAAACTATTACAAAGGAGGAGTCATCCAAAATATTTAATTTAAAATTAAATTAGATTAGATATTTAATTTAAAAACAGAAAAATGGATCAGCAGAAGGGATTAGACAAACCTGAAACAGAAAAATAACTTGAAAACAGGAGTCCAGGGCTGCATAGACTTAGAACATAAATTACTGGAAGAAGGACTCCATTCTTGGCTGGGAGTTCTAGGACACTTAGAAAGCAGTTTGGCAGAAATCAGCTTTTCATCAGTTTCTATGCTATATACCACATTAAACTCAAAACATGCAAGGCCTAAATGTAAAATAAAAAATTTCGAAGGGAATGAACTCAACTACCTTTCACAACCTTGTCTAGGAAAAGGATTCTGGATTCAACAAAAGAGAATAGATTTTTTTAAAAAATTGGACAGTTTGACTAAAGGTGTATTTTAAAGCTTTTTCATGAATAAAATTGATAAAAGAATATTTAAAGAAAAAGTGGTAAAATATTTATTTTTAACTCTCACCAATAAGACTATGTCCAAAGTATAGAGAAATTTTGACAAATATATAACACCGAGAGCCAGGATGGTCAGAGTTGAATACAAGAAGTTTTCAAAATAATTGTAAATCTTAAATTAACATATAAAAATACTCTAAATCAGTAAGAGCAAAAGAAATACAGATTAAGGGAAATCTCCAATGTATTTAGCACCATGCAAATTGGTGAAGGTAACCAAAAGTTGGGCAAAATCAGTTGTTGGATTTAAAAATCAGTCTGGCAGTCTACTGAACTATTTCTGGCCTGGACAAGC
>NC_058136.1:76860654-76870685 GCF_016433145.1 Gracilinanus agilis | reverse complement strand
CTCAGGCTACTGTTCCATCTGGCAATGCAGAAATCTCCTCTGGGAGGTTCCCCTAGAAAAATCTTCTCAATTTAATGGATGGGGGCAGCCAGGTGGTTCAGTGGACAGAGAGCCAGGCTCAGAGATGTGAGGTCCTGGGTTCAAATCTGGCCTCAGACATTTCCTAGCTGGGTGACCCTGGGCAAGTCACTTAACCCCCAAGTAACTGAGCCTCAGTCTCCAGGCTCTGTCCAGGGCATCTTCCATTATGACAGAAGGATCAACTCCCCAAACCTGGCTCTAAACCAGGCAGTTTTCACCTTTTTTAGGTCAGGGAACCCTCTGACAGTCTGGTGAAGCCAAGGGACCCCTTCTAACAATAATGGGGCTTTTTGTTTGTTGTTTTTTTTTTTGTTTGTTTTAAACCATCACCTTCTATCTTAGAATCAATCCTGTGTATTGGTTCCAAGGCAGAAGAGCAATAAGTACTGGGCAATGGGGATTAGAGGACTTACCCAGGGTCACATAGCTATGAAGCATCTGAGGCCAAATTTGAACCTTTCATCTCTGAGCCTGACTCTCAATCCACTGAGTCACTTTGCTGTCTACAATAACAGTATTAAATGCATAAAATAAATTATACAAAGGATTAAAAAGGAAACCAATTATATCCAAAATCAATTTTTAAAAAAACGAGTTCACAGACCCGAGGTAAAGAAGTGTACTCTACAATGGTTCTTATTTTGAAAATAAAAATGCTCATTTCTGAATGTCCTCTTCTCCCTGTCCCTTCAAGCGGATAACATTGTTCTATCACTGAGGATTGATGTTGAAGTCAATAGTTTTTGACCTTCTCCCCTCCTCCCCCAGTCACTTAGCAGAGCTGCTGGTGGAATTCATCCACCAGCCAAGAAAGAGCTAAGAAATGGTCAGCATCAACAAGCAAAAGTCAGGACCCTGGACTCTGCACCACCTTGGGAGCTCCCCACCTGAATCACTGCCATCTCCTGACAGAGGGCATGGTTGCAGGGCATAGTCTGAGACAGACATTTTTGTGGATATGGGCAATGCAGAAATATCTAGTGATTGACTGTACATATCTGTAATAAGGGTTTGGGTTTTCTTTCTTTTTTGATGGGGCTAGAGAAAGGGAAAAAAGGTAGGTTTAAGTTGATTGGAATTTTTAATTAATTATAATTAATTGGTTAAAAATTTAAATCCAGCCAAGTGCCCAAGTCAAAGCATCCTCCAAGTTTACAGTTGGAAGGGTTCTCAGGGGCCATCTAATCTGAGAAGGATTCCTACTCTAACATACCTGAGAAGTAGAGGGAGTCCCCAAACTCCAGAGATGGCCCAGTCCACTTCTAGAGTGTCCTTCTGGACAGCTCTGTTAGGAAGACTTTTCTGAAATCCAGCCCTCTTTTGCCTCATTGTCACTTCCTTCTGCCCTCCTCAGCCAAAGAGAACAAATTGAATTCTTTCTCCTCATGTCAGCCCTTTCAAGGCTTGAGACCATGATCACACCAGAGCTTCATGGCTCTAAGGCCTGAAGTCACTTATGTGGCCACAGAAGCCATATGCACATTTTCCTCATCCCCATTGCTAGCGTTACAAAGGGTGGATGCTATGTCTTTAAAAGCACATTTTCCATTGTTATGAAATTATATTACATTATGAAATTACATTGTATGGATTGTTGAATTATATTATATTTTCCAATGTTATAAAAATGAGGAAATACCTTCTTTTACAAGTGAGGAATGGAGGCCTGAGAAGAATGGATAACTTGAACCTGAGGATGTCTGCACCCCCTCACATGACACATCCTCAAGAAGACCCCTCAGAGCTCCAGAGTAAGGTCCCTGAACTGGAGGAGATTTTTGTGCTAGTGTAGGCTAAAAGTACTGAACCTTTCCCTACCAAAAAATAAAAAAGATGTTGCCACCATAGAGCTAAGGGTAAGGGTAAATAAGGGTAATATACCTCTGATGAATCAAATGGTTCAAATGAAAGCTTTGAATATGTTTCTTTTTTCACCCTCCCGACACTTGTGGGAACAGAAGAGTCAGAGAGCCCTCAGAAGTTCTAATTGCCATCCAGTGCTCAAGCCACTGGGCTCGTGGCCTCCCTCCAAATCCCTGTCCACCTCCTCTCAATGTGGCTAGGGCCAACCTCTCCACTCCTGAACTGCTTTCAGGTGAAGAAGCTATTCCTTAGGCATTGCTGGAATTGGCAGTCCTGTTCCATCCTTCCATGACCAAACAAAACAATAAAGCAAACTTACAACCAAGTTCCACCATGTCTTCCCTTCTCCACACTAAACATTTCCAGTTCCTTCAAAGTGTCTCTTTTGGAATAGCAGTGAAGCTTCTTACCATCTTGGTCACCCTCTTGTGGATCCTCTCCAGCTTAATTTTTTAAAACCTAATCTTCTATCTTAGAATCAATACTGTGTATTGGTTGCAAGGCAGAAGAGTGGTAAGGATGAGGCAACAGAACTTAAATAACTTGCCCAGGGTCATACAGCTAGTGAGTCGTGGTCAGATTTGAATGCAGGACCTTCCATCTGTAGATCTGGCTCTCCAACCACTGAACCACCTAGCTGTTCCCTCCAGAATAATTTCTAAAATGACCTTCCTAAATGTGGTGTCCAAAACTGGTAGAGAGAGCACAAGATTTCAAAGTCAAGAGGACCTGGGTTCAAGCCCCAGTTCTTCTTGACTTATTTTAGTCATGTCTGACTCTTCATGACCCCATTTGGGGATTTTCTTGGTAAAGATAACTGGAGTGGCTTGCCATTTCCCTCTCCAGTTCATTTGACAATTGAGGAAACTGAGACAAATAGTTTTAAGTGATTCGTCCAGGGTCACACAGCTAGTAAGGGCCTCTGACCTGATTTGAACTCATGAAGATGAATCCTCCTGATTCTAAACCTAATTCTCTATCTACTTTGCCACCTAGCTGCCACTAAGTCCCAGTTCTAATGGGTGACCCCTGCTGAATCACTCATCCTAGGTTTCATTTTCTATATCTATAAAATGGGGGCAACAATTCTTACCCAATGTACTTCACAGGGCTGTTGAGAGGAGAGCCATTTTTAAATTTATATTTCTATGAATGTGACCTGGCCCTGCAATGCTGGCAGATAAAAAAGCTAATGAGGGACTTCCAGGTTAAGGTGGCTGCAGAGTAGAAGCAGGGCACTTTACTCTCCTCACCGACCCATAAAGTATAACTCCAAAAGACAAAAAAAACCAAATCCAGATGAAAGAAGGGACCACACAATAGGGCTCAGTATTGAAGATAAGTGGGATTTGGGCACTTCCACACTATAAGGGGTGGGGAATAGCTCCCATCCAAACACGAGCTGATCAACCCTCCCCCACCCCACCCATAGTACCAGAGTCAGAGGCTGTGCACCAGAGTTAGAGCAAGCAGGGGCACAAAATCTAGCTCCTTGGCAGCTAACTGGCAACACTAGGAGCTTGCCCCTGAGAGCAGCATCACCTGAGAACCCTGGTGGCAGGAAAACACAGACCTTGGACACTGGAGTAGGGCTGAGAGAGGCAGCAGAGCCCAGCGTGCTCAGACTCAGGGGAAAGTCTCAGGTGGAGGAGCAAGCGTGGGCCAATTTCCAGGCTCTGGGCAGCCAACTGGGACCACAGGGGCTTGACCCTAAAAACAGCTAGACCAGAGACCCCAGGAGGCTGGGGAGCACAGACCATGAGGCTGGGAGGGCCCACGAACAGCAGAGGCCTAGGAGATGGTGGAAGCCAGAAGACTAGCAAAGTTGCTTCAGGCAAAAACTACTGCTTAGCTCCATACAAAGAGAATCTGCCTGCCTTACTCAGACTTCTGGCAGATCAAGCATAATGATGCCAATCAAGGCCCAAGAAATAACCACCAAAAAAAAGAAAAAAGCTCTAACACTTGAGAACTTTTGCACAGAAAAAAACCAGAAAACAGAGGAGGACAAACAATTGAAGACATCCAAACCTTCCCAAAATAATGAAAATTGGTCACAAGCTCTTGAAGAGTTCAAATCTGAGATCATGAGAAAGATGAAAGAGATCTGGCAAGAAAATAACAGTTTAAAAGGTAGAATTTCGCAATTGGAAATTGAGGTTCAGAAATCAAATGAAATGACAAGCAAATTGAAGACCAGAAATGACCAGCTAGAAGCCATGAAGAGAGACATAGACCAGCTTGAAAAGGAAAACCAAAAGATTATAGCCGAAAACCAGTCTCTAAAGGCTAGAACTGGGCAAGTAGAAGCCAATGATCTCACAAGACAGCAAGAATTAATAAAGCAAAGTCAAAAGACTGAAAAAATAGAAGGAAACATGAAATATCTCAATGAGAAGATAATAGATCAAGAAAACAGGTCTAGAAGAGACAACTTGAGAATTATTGGACTTCCAGAAAAATCGGAAACAAATAGGAATCTAGATAGCATACTACAAGAAATTATCCAAGAAAACTGCCATGATGTCATTGAACAAGAGGGAAAAATAGACATTGAAAGAGCCCATAGAACACCCTCGACAGTAATTCCTCAGAAGACAACCCCCAGGAATGTAATAGCCAAATTCAAAAGCTTCCAAGTGAAGGAGAAAATATTACAAGAAGCCAGAAAGAGACAATTTAGATATCAAGGAACACCAATCAGGATAACACAGCCTCCACACTACAAGACCACAAGTTTTGGAACATGATATTCAGAAAGGCAAAAGAATCGGTTTTACAACCAAGGATCAACTATCCATCAAAAATGACTATATACTTCAAGGGGAAAGTATGAGCATTCAACAAGATAGAAAATGTCCAAGTATTTGCACAGAAAAGACCAGGACTAAATTGAAAGTTTGATATCCAACCACAAAAACCAACAGAAACATGAAAAGGTAAATAAGAAACAGAGGGGAAAGAAAGAAAAGTCTTATCTTTAAATTGCCTTATTTAGAAGCTTCAAAAACATCAAATTATTTGTATTCCTACATGGAGAAATATTATCTGTATTTCTAAAAAATGTTCTATTATAGTAATTAGAAGAATTAGTATTAAGGAGAAGTTGGAGTATGTAAAATTGGAATTTGGGAAATGCCATTTCAAAGTATATATATATATATTCTATGGACACGTGGGGACCTTAAAAACTACATTTCCCATGGTCCAACAGGTTTCCTGTTTTGGATTACGTATTCAAGTGAGGGATAGTTTTAAATAGGGGGAAGTGTCTTTGAACTTCCTCTTTAGCTACCTGAGTGCGGGGAGGTACAAAAGGTAAAATGGCGGAGGCAGTTTGAATTCTTACAGGCACGGGATCTAATGATTTTACCAGCATGGCCATGGCTTTATAAAATACTAATTTATATTATTATAGCAGTCTTTATTATTTTTAATCGTAACAATTTGGCAAACCAGAAGGTCAAAATTCGAACTATCAATTTTCTAGATAGCCTAAGAAGAAGCCATGCGGCTCTGGGACCTAGAGTCTCAGAAACGATCTTTTCCCTTGACCAGTCCTCTCCCGATTTTCCCCAGCCTAGAGGCTGCTTTACGGGGAAGAGAGACAATGGCTTTAATTGCCACTGGGCTGCGAATTATTTTGCTCAATGCCCTGGGCCTGGTGGCCCTTGTGGGCACTGATGGACTGCTGGAGCCCAGCCAGTATAGTCTCGCTGCTGATCTCCTGACTCCTGACCTGATCTCCCTTCCTGCCACACCACAAGCCTGCCAGTGTTCCAGTGCCTGTGATCTACACACCTTTTCCTGACTCAATGGAACAGACTTGCTGCTGCTGCTAGTCCTGTTCTGAGCCCAGAATCCCGAGCCTCAACAGTGATGACCCCTGGCTGCTGCTTTTGCCAAGATCTCTGGAGACTTCACCTCCACTGCTAAAGAATTTGGAAAGTATATTCCCCTTTCTCCCTATTTCTAGCCCTCCACGTGTTTCTGTAAAGACCTAATTTAGGCAACCCCCACCCCCACAAGCTCTACATGTGGGATTTCCTACAAAACTGACCTAAGCTTTTCTCTAGCCCCGAGCCCATGAGCCCATGCACGTGGACCTAGCGTCTGAACCTTCAACTAGTGATTACTATCGGTCCGCATGGCCTATTCACCCCCATACCTGCTCAGAACTTTGAAATTTAAAAAACCCCTTAAACTCAGCAGAACTCAATCAAAAGAACCTTAAATTGAACCAGGGGTAGACTTTTAAACCTCGGAACTGAATGACTTTTAAAGAGACTGTATTTTGCTGATTAGTTTTGTAAATTAATCTTGTTTATTTCGTTGATTTTCCTTTTGTACTGAATCATTTTAAGTTAATTAAGTTTGTGGCTGCTGGATTAATTCTGTTTATGATTATATTATAGATTAAGAGTTGGATGACACTTTAGTGGTCATAGTCATAGATTTAGAACTGGAAAGAGCCTCGGAGAACTTTCTCTTTTGACTGATGAGGAAACAGCACAAAGAGTAACTTGATAGACTTGCTCAGACTTGCTCAGTGCCACATAGCCAGGAAATGTTTGAGGCAGGATTGGAACCAAAGTATTCCTGATTTCAGATCAAATGTCCAAGGTCATCAGACCCAGGCCCCTTATTTTCCATATGAGGACAGTTAGATGGTTATGTGACTTACCATTGGTCACATATCTAGTATCAGAGATGGGATACTTGGTCTTCTTGATAGTAAGTCCAATATACTTTGCTGCCTCTCATTTGAGATAGAGTGCATTACCTTCTGTGGTCAGCACTACTTATTTGTTTAGCCATTTTTTAGTCTTATCCAATTCTTCATGACCCCATTTGGGGCTTTCTTGGTAAATATTCTAGAGTAATTTACCATTTCCTTCTTTAACTCATTTGACAGATGAGTAAACTGAGGCAAACAGGGTTAAGTGACTTTCCCAGGATCACACAGCTAGTAAGTAACAGAGGCACTAATGAAGAAGATGAGTCTTCCTGACTCAGGGCCTGGTGCTCTGTGAAATATGGCCACAACTAGCTACCTGATGACCACTATAATGAACTCTAAAAGAGTTGCAGAGTGAGAAGGGTCATTAGAGGTCTGATGCTCTGTTGACAATTTTTACCAGTCTGTGATATTTTTTATTTCCAAAGGTCCCTCTTTCTTTTTCCCCCTTTATACAGATTTTCTTTTCCTTCTTTTCTTTGTTTCTTTTTTCTTTTCTTCCTTTCCTCTGAATGCTTGGAAAATCTTGAACGCCTGGAACTATATTACCCAAACTTCCTTTCTGTATTACCCACAATTCCTTTAGCCTTGCGAATATAAGCTTGTTTAAGTGGTCTGTATTTAATTGGGGTTTGCTGTGCCACACCCTCTCTCTTACATGTGAATGGAGTGCTGACCTGTCCTGGTGGGTGGAGCTTCTCTCCATATGAGGTTAGTGGGAAAGGCTCCCAGGGTTTCTCTAGCTCTCTGACTTAATATTAATAAATCCTTATAAATATCCTACCTTGGAGGCATTGAATATTAATTTTAAAATCTACAAATTGGCGACTTAGGAAGGATCTCAGAACCTAACCTCAGATCCCTGCAGAACTAGTTTCCTAGCTCGCCCACCAAGCCTCCAGCGGGCCTCTCCTGGAGCTCCCCACTTTTGCCAGTGCTGCCCCACGCCCCGCCCTCGCTGCTGCCACTTTCAAGCCTTTAGGGCCCCACTGGGTTAAAGGGGCTCCCGCTACCTTCAGCCACTGCCAGCCCGTGCAGCCGGCCCACCGCCTGGCAGAGCCGCAGCACCCATCCCTGCTTCTGCCCCTTCTTCCGCAACTGGTAAATTGAAAGGAGTCCCTCTGCCAGCGCCAGCGCGAGGGGCAGCCCCTGCCTCATGTGTTGATGGGCATGAAAGCTGTAATCTTTTCTCCTTCATGGATGAGCCATTGTGCTACCCCAGTCAAACAAGTCTTGTGAATCCTTTTTGTTTCCAGAGTCTTGGACTCAGTTTGATTTTGAAGGGAGATTGTCCTCAAAAATGGGAGTTCTTGGAAATTGATGAGTGAGAGTAAACATTCCACTTTTCTTTTAGATCCATAAGGAATTATGGTGCTTCTAAGGGGAATTCTTCCTAGGGAAGGAATCTTCTCAGGGAATGATCAGAGATCTAGAACTGGAAAGAAACTTAGCTATTATTATCCCCATTTTACATGAGGAAACTGAAGCATAAAATGGTCAAGTGAATTGCCCAGGATTACATAGCTAATAAGGGTCTGAGGCTGGATTTGAACTCAGGTCTTCCTAACTTCAGGTCCAATGATCTATCCATTGTGCTTACCAAATAGTAATCTTGTCCAAACCACATCTGTACAAGAATCCCTTCTTAATAGACTCTAAGAAGGGTATGTCTGGCTCTTGTTTGATGAAGGCAACTTCACCCTATTAAGGCATCTTATTCTACCTTTGAAGTTTTAAGCATGTCTTTACAACTTTCACCCATTATTCCTTGTTCTGCCTTCTGGACCCACATAGGATAAAGAGCATGATAAGACTTTCCAAATTTTGAATCAATTAGTCAACAAATGTTCATTATGCACCTACTATGTGTCAGGCACTATATGCTAAGTGGTGGAGACTTGAAGAGGGCAATTCTACATCTTCTGGGTCTCTTCTTCTCCAAACTAAAGATACCCAATTTCTTCTCCTGATTCTCATGTATCCTGAATTGGAGGTGAGTACTTCCCAGTTTGTCAAAGTCATTCCTAAATAATGTAGCCAGAACTGAACGAACTCCTCAAGATGCTGTCTGACAAGGGCAGAGTACAGAGAGAGAAGAGGATCCTTTCTTATTCCTGGAAAGACCAAAGGGACACATACCAAACAAGTCCTGGAATCAATGATACCCAGAATGCTGATTGAAAGTTAGCAGATCTTCTGTGTAGGAAAGTATGTGAAGCCTGGAGAAAAGATTTGATTAAAAGAAGTGATGAGAAAAGAATAAAAGAGAAGGGGTGAGGGAGGCATGTGATCATTGTTTTCAAATATTGAAAGGATCTTCATGTGAAAAGGGAATTAGATGGTCCTGCCCAAGAGCAATTTGTGAAAATTACAAAGAGAGAAACTGAACCTTGAAGTAAAAGAAAATCATTCTAACATGTAGGAAGTAGAAAGAGGGGGCCTCCTGAGGAAATGATGATGACTTCTCAATCGTTACGGGTCTTAGACAATGGTTGGATGACATTTTGTTAGAGATGCTGTAGTGAAGATTCCTGTTCAGAGGTGGGATAGATAGTCCCTGAAGTCCCTTTTCATACTGAGATTTGAGATTCTAAAGTTTACCTATTTCCCCTGTTGCATATCCTGTGTGTGTGTGTGTGTGTGTGTGTGTGTGTGTGTGTGTGTGCGCGCGCGCGCGCTAAAATCTCAAGGTTGCTATTAACCCTGTCAACATGACTTGTAGAGTTCTCTGATAGTATTAATAGTATTGATAGATAGTTCTGCCTGGGTACTCTTGGTATGAAACCTTCTAAGGGTCATGTCTTCTTCAAACCTCTAGTGATGCTTTTCTTTTATAATATATATTTTTCTGCTCCTGGTGCCTTGCCCACTCATGATATAACACATTTGTCTTCATAAGGAAATGTGACTCAGAGCTTATGCCACCAACGGCTACAAGTCACTTAGGAAGAGTTAATACAGTAGTACTGATGAACCAGGTGGCAGGAAAGGAAACTAAATAAATTAGGTGAAGACAGAATAGTATACTTGTCAGATCTCTGGGAAAGGAAAGATTTTTAAAACCAAACAAGAGTTAGAGAAAATTCTAAAATGTAAAATAAATAATTTTGATTATATTAAACTAAAAAGTTTTTGTACAAAGAAAAACAATGCAACCAAAATCAGAAGGGAAACAACAAACTGGGGAAAAATCTTTATAACAAAAAATTCTGACAGAGGTCTAATTACTCAAATATACAAGGAGCTAAATCAATTGTATAAAAAATCAAGCCATTCCCCATTAATAAATGGGCAAGGGACATGAATAGGCAATTTTCAGATAAAGAAATAAAAAGTATCAATAAGCACA
>NC_058136.1:76849310-76860583 GCF_016433145.1 Gracilinanus agilis | reverse complement strand
AGTAATGAATGTTGGAGGGGATGTGGCAAAATTGGGATGTTAATGCACTGCTGGTGGAGTTGTGAACTGATCCAACCATTCTGGAGGGCAATTTGGAACTATGCCCAAAGAGCGATAAAAGAATGCCTGCCCTTTGATTCAGCCATACCATTGCTGGGATTGTACCCCAAAGAGATCATAGATAAACAGACTTGCACAAAAATATATATAGCTGCACTCTTTTTGGTGGCAAAAAACTGGAAAGCAAGGGTATGCCCTTCAATTGGGGAATGGCTGAACAAATTGTGGTATATGTTGGTGATGGAATACTATTGTGCTCAAAGGAATAATAAACTGGAGGAATTCCATGTGAACTGGAAAGACCTCCAGGAATTGATGCAGAGTGAAAGGAGCAGAGCCAGAAGAACATTGTACCCAGAGACTGATATAATGTGGTAAAATCGAATGTAATGGACGTCTGTACTAGCAGCAATGCAATGACCCAGGACAATTCTGAGGGACTTATGGAAAGGAACACTACCCACATTCAGAGGAAGAACTACAGGAGTAGAAACACAGAAGAAAAACAACTGCTTGGACACTTGGGTTGATGAGGACATGATTGGGATGTAGACCTGAAAAGACCACACCCATGTAACTATCAATAATTTGTAAATAAGTCTTGACTGACCACACATAATAAAACCAGTGGAAATGCGAATTAGCTAGAGGGGAGGGGCGGGGGTTTGAGGGGGTGAAGGGGAAAGTAAAAACATGAGTTATGTAACCATGGAAAATTTTTCTAAAAATAAAAAATTATTAAAAGATGCAATCCTAGAATAAGAAGGCTCGGTCTGTCCCACTTTTCCCAGCAATCCATTCCTGGAGACATCTTAAAGCAGATTGCCCCAAGGTGACATCCTCACTACCTAGAGCTATTTTTTACTTCCGTCTGTTTAGAGCTATAAATTGGGGATGTGAATGTTGAGGCAAATAACAGTAAGGGGAAACCAGCATGAAAAGTGCAGTGATAAATAAATAATAGAAAGGAATGGCCGGCATGAGAACTGCACATGTCAGCAGCCAAGGGGCAGCATTTTGTATAGGCAGAATCACCAGATTAAACAGAAGAAAGCTACTTATTTCCCACATGACCTTGGGCAAGTCCCAATGGCTGCCTGTTATGTCTAGCATAAAACTGAAACTTCTTTGTTTGACATTTAAAGCTCTCTCTAATCCAGCTCTGGATTGTCTTTCAAGGCATATTACATAGGATTCTCCTTCATGAAATCTACAGCATTCATGGCCTCTTTCTTATTCTCCAGCCATATTCCATCTCCCATCTTCGTGCCTTTTTCCAGACTGGTCTCCATGCTTGGAATGCTCCCTCGCCTTACTTCTCAGAATCCCTATCTTTCTTGGAGGATTAATTCAAGTACTACCTCAACACAAGAGCTTTTCCCTTTCTATTTTTCAAATTTCAAATTCCAAATTCTCTCCATCCTCTCCACCCCCCGCATTGAGAAGTCAAGCAATATGATACCCATCATACATGGGGAAGTATGAAAAATCTATTTCTATATTAGCATAAAGTCTTTCCTGATTCTCCATATGCCACTCTCTCCTCTGCCCTTGGTCCCACCAATATTATCTCCTATTGACTTTGCGTTTTTAATGGACTTATCTATATATCTATATCTTTATCCATATATATATATCTATATATCTATATGTATATATATATATTGCTTCCCTCCAATAGAACATAAACTCCTTGAAGGCAGGGAATAGATTTCTTTTGTCTTTGTTTCCCTAGCACCTACTATTGTCCTTAGCACATAATGAGCCCTTAATAAATGTTTATTGAAATGAGAAAACAAATTAACTTGTGAGGCCAGAGGTCTGTTTCTTCAACTGTAAAATGAAGCACTAAATCAGAGGATCTCTAAGCTCCCTTCTAGTGCCAAGTCCAATGACTGACCCTGTCAAAATCAAATATACACCTAGGCTTGGGTAAAAGCTTGACAGAGCTGCCAATCTGGTTATCAACAGCTTGAGCTGCCCATGGCCAAAAATGAATTAAATAAGTAAATCCTGTATATTTAGTGAGGGCTGTGACTACCATGGGGTCAGGAACAGGAGGAGGAGTGGCCAAACTAAGTAAAAATGGATCATGAAGGTACACACACAGGTTACTATATATGGGAAACAGGACTTTCAGAGGGAAGGAAGGAAGGAAAGAGTGAGAGAGAAACAAACACACAAAGAGGGAGGGGGAAAGAGGGAGAGAGGAAGGGGGAGAGACAGAGGAGGGAGAGAGAAGGAGGAAGAGAGAGACAGAGAGAGAGAGACAGAGAGAGCAAAATAGAAATATAGAGACAGATGATAAAAAAATAGGTGGATGATATAGATAATGGATAGATGATGGATAGAAAGATGAATAAATGACAGTTGATAGGACAAGAGGAAGATGATAGTGATAGAAAGAGATAATAAAGAGATGATGGATAGAGAATACAAATTATAGCTATGGATGATAGAAAGATGTAGATGAGAGACACAGTCCAAAGGAATCATGGAAGAAATAGACATGTCTGGAGGGACCACAGGGCCAGAGTGGGAAGAGGTTAAGGAATAGATAGATTGATGTCTCTGAGGCAAGATCAGGCCAAGAATGGAGAATATATATCAACTGGCTAGGATCATGACAGTGGGTGAGTATAGAGGGATGGGGCTATGCCAACCATTGAACAATTCATCTATGCAGGGCATCATGAAGAAGAGTCCATTGAGGTAAGCACAAGGTTGGACAATTTAAAGTCCTCCCTCAAGGTTTAGCCTTCTGACAGGTAGAGATGAAGTGTTCTGTGAGGCCAAAAGAACAGGTGGGGGCAGCCATAGGTATGGGAGCCTAGTCCACAAGCCAGAATGACTTACTTGTCCTCGAGAAGACCCAGAGGGGAAAAGGTCTTGTCAGAAGGGCAGTCTGCCAATGCAGAAAGCCCTAGAGTAGAGCTTCATTAGGGTAGAAGGAAAGAGATAATGCTGCCTTCCCCCCTAAGACAAGGAGAAGGGAATAAAAATTAACTAAACACCACCAGGTGCCAAGCATTGTGCTAAGCAGCCTACAAATATTATCTCATCTGACTGGTGTAAGGGAAGACCTAGGAAACTGGCAAGGCCAGAGAAGGAGCTAGTAAAGGGTCTTATCTCCCATATTTTGTAAGTGAACCAGCACTGCTAGAAGTGGCCCTGGCTTGGGATAGGTGATGGGAAAAGACCAACCATGGCTGGCCAGAGAGAACTAGACTAAGAGCTCTGCAAGAAGGACCTAGTCACACACAATACCTGTACCCAGAGGATGAGAAAGAATTAGTGGATCTATTCCAAAGAAAGACCTTGAGCTTCAAGCACCATGACGGTATTGTAAATCTTGGCCCCCTAAAGAAAGAGCACACAAATCCCCTCACATATGTATGGGAGATACACGTGTGGGCAATATTTGGTGAAGAAATATGCACAAAGTAGTCCATGCCAGGGACCTATGTAGCCAGCTACAAGTATCCTCTGGCAAGGTCATTGGGGTACACCATTATGTATCACCTCCTTGCCCTCTAATGGGCACATGGTCTCTGTTGAAGATGCCTTTTCTTTTGTGCCCGATAGTGTGTCCATTCTGTTTTCTGCTGGGTGCATTGATTTGCTCTCTGCTTCCTTCTACTGAACTTCAGCTACTTAATGCTGACTTCTCCATCTCTCCTCCCATCTAATAAGGAATGGTATTTTTATGATTAAAAATGATGAAGATATATAGAATAGGAGAAATTAATATTTTATACCCATGGCCTTGTTGGTGAAATATCTATGACCGCGCTTGACTATCTTTAAATTTACCACTAGTGCCCATCCTCTTTTTCTCGTACGCCAGCCAGCTAACTAGGAAACCCAAGGGACTTTCTCTAGGCCCTCCTCCGAATTTAACCTGCCCTATGAGTGGGGACGTTTGACGTCCCCACATCCAAAGACTGGAAACCCATTGGAATCATGGGAAATGTAGTCTGATAGTCCCCACGTGTCCATAGGAAATTTGTAACATACTTTTAAATGGCATTTCCCAAATTCCAAACATATAGTATCTAAGAAGTCTCCTGAAGACAAACACAAACTATCAGCTCTTGTAGTCTATGGCCAAAGCTGGGTTCATTAATCCTCCAGACTTAATGAAGGGAAGCCAACAAAAGCCAGGTAGAAAGCTCAGGGTAAGATAAAATCCATTCTTTTGACTAATGAAGATTTGAAGTCCATAATCCTAGACAACTATATGATTTAGGATCATAACATCCCTTATAATGCTTGTTTAAGCCCTGACAAAAATCCTGTGCCCTCAAAACTCTATCTAAAAAGCCCACCACACAAGCTGCATGGATGCTAGGGCTATGTACCCGAAGTTCAAGACTCTGTAATGCTATAATAAAATGATCAGATGCTCATAAGATCTTCCAACCATAAATGAAATTGAACCACAATAAAAAGCAACCAGTGAAAGGAAGGTCACTGTCCTCTGTCTTCCTGGTCTGCATTCCAAACTTCATTATGGACATCTGCTGGCAATGAAGCCCTTAAGTTGTATAAAACCTCTCCATCTCCTTCCTGGGGAATGGACATTTTCAGCCTCTTTCTTACTTGATTCCACTAGTTATCTCCCCACTTCAGCTGTAGTCAGATCCTCACTACCAAAAGTTAACTAAGGACTTCACCTCCATAGACAGAAAATTCTGCCCCAAAACTGAGGCCAACTGAACAGAGCTGTGAAAAGGATAGAATCCTGCCACTAGGGGACTTGGGAAAACAAATGCAGTGAAGGAAACAATTTCTCCTCTTAAAGGACTTATATTCTGACAGGTAAGAGCAATAAATACTGGAGAAATGTTGGAAAAAATTCTTCTCTATCCATGGCCTTCAATAGCATTGGATTTTTGGTGCCGACATCATCCTCTTTACTCATATTGATCTTGTAGCCTCCCAAGCCTCAAGAGCTTATTCATACAAGTGGTTTTCTAGTGAGATCTCTCTCCTTGGTGCTGAACTTCAGACACAATTGTCCATGTGACAGTGAGAAGACATTGAATTTGAGAGTTAAGAGACCTGGACACTACTTACATGACCTTGGTTAAGCCATGACCCCATTTTGGCCTCTAGTTTTCCTGTCTGTAAACTGACAGGGTTGGACTAATTGACCTTGAAGGTCCCTTCATGCCCTCAAATGTCACCACTCACACAGCTAACACTTACTCTAAAAAGCAAAGGGGTTATTGCCATCAGTGCGAACTTGGGTTTAAATAATCAATGAACATTTATCAAGGCCCACCTTGCGTCAGGCACTATGCTAAGCGTTGGAAAATCAAAGTTACAGAATGAAATAATCCTACCTCTCAAGGAGGTTGCATGGAACAGCTAAGTGATTGCAGTGCACAGAGCCATGGGCCTGGAGTCAGAAGGACCTGAATTTGAATCCTGACTCAGAACTTACTAGCTATGTGACTCTGGCCGAGTCACTTAACCCTACTCTGCCTCAGTTTCCTCTTTTCTAAAATGGAGATAATAAAAGCACCTATCTCACAAGGTTGTTTTTTAAATGGGAATGAGATTTGCAAAACTAAGCACGATGTAAATGCTTGATATCATTATTATTATCAAATTCTAATAGGACCTACAACATGTGTTAATATTATTAAACATAACAACATTATTAATACTTATTATTGATATGGTTAATAATGATGAAAATGATCGGGGACACAATACATGTTTAATAACATTATTAATAATCATAATTACAAATAATTATTGATATAGATATTCTTAAAACAATAAATCATACTGAGGGCTATAACACATGATAATATTATTAAGAACCATAATATTATTAGTAATGACAGATGTTGATATTATTAACACAGTTTTTGTTTTAATTTTTAACACAGAATAATAAGAAATTAGAGAAATCAATAAGCATAAATTTCTAATAAATGCTAAGACATGTTAAGGACATTATTGAAACCAAACAATATAAATATTTACATATTTGTAACATATAATAACATACATAATTATGTTATTAACAATAATAATAAATACCAATGAACTATAACATGTTGATGATGCCATTAATAATCATAATTACATTATTAATAGGTAGATATGGAAATCATTAACAACAATAATAAATCATACCAGGGGCCACAAGCACATGTTAGTAACATTATTAATAATTTTAATGTCATTAATAATAATGATTAATATTTATCTTATTAAAAATCGTAATAATTATAAAGGGCATATAACATGTTAATGATATCATTAATAATCACAGCAAAATAATCATATAGCAAATAGCAAAAATAATCATAGCAAATTATAATAAAATTATAGGTATTGACATTATTAACAACGATAATACATTTTAATGGCGGCTATAACACATATAGAAAAACGGCAGCTTGGAAAGGAAACATTGGTCTGGAGAGTCACAGGGATTGTGAGCAGAGCAATAAATAGGACAGTAGATTCAATTGGTCAGTCAATCAACTATTTCTTAAACGCTTATTTTCTGTCAGGTACCATGCTAGGTCCTAGGGATGCAAGTAAGAACACAACAATTTCTGCTTTTCAGAAGCTTATATTATACCGGAGGGAGATGGCATATTTATAAATAAATAAGTTGTGTCCCTTCCAGCAACAAAAGAGGCAATAATTTGATTGCTGTTCCCAGAGCAAGAGTATTGGACAGCAGTGGGCCGGGGGTGGATGCACATGCAGATTGGTGTACAACACAAGTCGTCCAGGCTGGGTGTACCCTGCTGTCCTAGTAGATGCCTTGGTGAGACATGAAGCATGCCCTTGCTGTACCATCTAGGACTGTAACTGGTGTTTATTTAGAATGATGGCCCTGGATCAATAGGAAAACATTTCTGCACCCTAATATGTATCATGACACATGTATATTTCTATAAGAGAGAAAGATTTCTATCTTTAATGCTTGAGTGTAAAAAATGTTTTCATGCCCTGAGAAATAAACATTGGCTCACCACCCAGCGATGCCAATGAATGAGGGAGGGGCTGCTGTAATGCCACATATCAATAGGAAGAATATATTATCCAAAACATTTTCGCATTTGTTTTCTCATTGGGCCCTTAATCTCTCTGGTTCTTGGTTTTCCTCTTCTTCCAAATAACCTCTGATAAAATCCAGTCATGGGCATCACTTTCAGCAATGAGAAGGTGATAGTCCTGCTCTCTTTTATGGCAGTCACAACCAAAGCTGCAGTTTGAGATTCAGGACTGGGCACCAGGCTTTAGAAAGGACACTGATAAGCTTTAGAATGATAGTCAGAGGACGGCAACTGGTATGCTGACCGGCCCTGAGTTCGTGACATTTGAGGATGAGCCCGAAGAGAAGAGTCGGGGGTGAAATGAGGACTGTTTTCAAATGTAAGAAGGATTGTTCTGTGGGAGAGGGATCAGACTTGTTCTACTTGGCCCCAGAGGGGTAGAGGCTGGAGGAGAAATTTCAGAAAGGCAAATGTAGACAACAGGCTTTAAAATCTATCATCTCATTTCATTCTCACAACAGCCCTGTGAGGCCCAGAAATGGAGATATATTTAGAGCTAAAATAGAGATAAAATCACCTTAGCGATACACTTTCTCCCTTCCTCAGTCGTATCTAGGAGGAAACAGAACCACAGTAATAAGGAGACTTGGATTCAAAGTAGGCTTTGATCATAGGATCATAGTTGGAGAGCTGGAAGGGACCTTAGAAGCCATGAATCCTATCCTTTCATTTCACAGATAAGGAAACTGAGGCTTAGAGAGATTAAATGATTTGGGATTGTAGATGGATGACCACCACTAAGTCGTCCAATTCAGCTCATTATTTTTGTTGTTCAATCATTCAGTCATGTCTGACTCTTCATTTCACAAGTGAGGAAACTGAGACCAAAGGGATTATGACTCAACCAAGGTCACAAAGATGGCAGCACTGGGATATGAATCCAGTCCCCCGTCTCCTTGCCATTGCAACACGCCGCTCTGCTCACTTGTTCCATTTGAGAAGAGTTACGTCTGTTCCCCTTCTCATGTGCAAGAAAGATATCCCAAAGTTGACTTTTTTGTCATCTCTTCCCAGCTTTCCTCCCTGAGGCACCCTCTCTCGAGCCTCTGGGGCAACGAGGCAAAACAAGTTCCTGTGTCAGTTAGTGAGAATTGAATGAGGTTACCATCCACAACCAGCTCCCCTTCCCCTTGATCTGGGCTGTCCTGTCTTTACCTATTGGGAGGGTTGCCACACACAAGGGGGATTAGAATTGTTCTGCTAAGGATACAGATGACAGAATTCAGGGGAAGGATGGATGCTTCAAAGAGGCAGATTTAGGGCTCATATGAGGAAAAACGTCGCAATAATCAGAACTTTAGCATTATCGTTGTTCACAGGATCATAGATGGGAAGCCAGAAGGGATTTTAGAGGCCATCCACTTTCGCCTTCTCTTTTTATAGATGAAAAATGTGAGAGCAAGGCATGCTAAGTGGTTGACCCAAGGTCACACAGCTGGTAAGTGACAGTCAGGAATTTCTGAGGTCACACAGTGACAGTCATGATTTGAAATCAGATTCTCTGACTCCAAATCCAGTGTTCTTTACCAGAATGGAATGGGCTATCCTAGGAGTTAAAAAATGTCCACCACTTTCCTTGGCTTTGTTTTCAGTACAAAGAGCTTCTGGATAGGATAGGGAAAAGTGGTATCGTGTAGAAGAAGGGG
This sequence comes from Gracilinanus agilis, assembly GCF_016433145.1. NCBI lineage: Eukaryota > Metazoa > Chordata > Mammalia > Didelphimorphia > Didelphidae > Gracilinanus > Gracilinanus agilis. Next base: position 76,851,786 of record NC_058136.1, on the reverse strand, counting down.
GTATATCTGTATAAGCCACTAGGTGATCCCTTAAGTGCTGAGTGGATTTGGAGCTGAATGACTTGGATTTATATCCTGCATCTTACACTACCAGCTGTGCATGAGTGTTATTTAATCTCTCAGAAAACTTCAGTTTTCTAATCTGTGATCTGCATATAATGATATTTCGACTATGTTTTAATGGTTAGAGTGTGTCTTAGATTCAGGAAGACCTAGGTTCAACTTTTGCCTTGAACATGTCTTTGGAACGTTAGGAAAATTATTTAACTTCTCAGGACCTTGAGGCAATTTTGCAAGAATGTTCATTTCAGTCCTGGTGCTAGTCTTCATTGGTTGATGAATTTCTTCACTAGAATCTTCTTATACCAGTGAAATCAGAGGTCCAATAAAACACATACATGCACATGCACACACATACGTTTTTTTACCACATTGAGTTGTTTGAAGAAAACACCTTATAAAAGTTTATTAAGGGGGCAGTTATGTGGCTCAGTGGATAGAGAGATAGGCATGGAGACAAGAGGTCCTGAGTTCAAATGTGACCTCAGACACTTCCAAGCTGTGTGACCCTGGACAAGTCACTTAACCCTCATTGCCTAGCCCTTCCTGCTCTTCTGCCTTGGAACCAATAAATAGTATTGATTCTAAGATGGAAGGTAGGGTTGTTTTTTTTTAAGTTTATTAAGGCCCTATAAGAATGTGAGTTATTATTTCAGGAGGACATAGGTAAGAATTGTATGTGTAAACAGGAACCCTGCCTTTCCCAAGAGTATTTGCTTTATATTGGTACTGGAAGCTCCTGGTGTGTATATGGGGGGTATATCTGTATAAGCCACTAGGTGATCCCTTAAGTGCTGAGTCACTGGCTTTAAGTAAGTCCCCAGGTTTGAGGAGGACCTGACTTTTTTAAGTCCTAGGTCCCTATATATAAGGAATTGCCCTAGACCCTCTGGCTCTGAGACTTTTCTTTAGTGACCCAACTTGGATTTCTATCTGGTAACTCATAAATCATTCATGTTTTGGCCCCCATCCTGTTGAAATCTGAGTGTCCCAACTTCAGATAATCCAGAAGAATTTCTTACTGATATGTAAATTGGAGTATACTTTTCTAAAGTGGAATCAAAATGAACAGAGTATAGGGTCGGAATTCAAGAGAAGTTGGACTATTCATCGTTGTCTGAAATCTCAATTTTCTCCTATATACTATATATACTATACTAGTATTTGTCAATTATGCTCAAATGCCTTCTGAAGGAAGTCCTGTCCAGGGTCCTGATCTAAAAGTTTAAGGAAGGAAGAAAGAAGTATTCTGACCAAACATCCTGCTTCTGGACAAGTCCTTAGGACAGTCCTTCAGGAGGCTAATCACCAGAGGTTCCAAAGTCAGGTACATTATTTGGACCCTTCCTAGAAGTCTATGGAGAATTTATTTGTTCTTGCTTCTGGCCAGATAGGAAGATTTTTCATGCTCACACTATAAACTCTTTGGAACCTTTGATATCTTTTCTGTAAAACATTTTGTTGTCATTCAGTCATTTTCCAGTTATGTCTGATTCTTTACGACCTCATTTAGGTGCGGATTTTTTTTTGTGCTGCCAAAGATACTGGAGTGGTTTGCCATTTCGTTCTCCAGCTCATTTTACAATTGAAAGAAACTGAGGCAAACAAGATTGAATGTCTTGCCTGTGGTCAGCCGGCTAACAAATGTCTGAGGCCAGTTTTGAACTTAGGAAGATAAGTAAGACTCCAGGTCAGGCATTCTTTTTACTGTGCCATCTAGCTGCCCCACCCCCTAAAGCATATTGACCCTCTTTTCAAACATCTCCCTCATAAAATGACCTACAAGAATGCTTTTATGCTATGTCTAAGTAATTCTTTGTCACAATACTATTTTTATCTTGTATCCAGAGATGGCCAAAAACGTAGAGAAAAAGAAACCCCTTGGCAAGTGGAGGTTATAGACAGACTCAGACATCTAGGTAACTAGGTAGAGGAATGAAGAGAGAGTAGTGAACTTGGAGTTAGGAAGACTTGGATTTGAATCCCATTTTGTAACCCTAGACAGATGGCAACCTGCTTCGGCTCCTTCAGCTGTGAAATTGTAATAATAATAAGAATAGTACCTACCTCCCAAGGTTGCTATGAAGATCCAATCAGATAGTACATGTAGAGCGACTTGCTGACTTTACAGAGCTATGTAAATGCTAGCCAATATTATCTTCATTTAAACAATGTGGAGGAGATGGAACCTTCAGGGTAGCAAAGTAGCCATGCTGAAGAGATCATGCATCATTCAGACTATTGTGAATATCCGTCACCAAATACAGTCATCAATTGTTTGAGGCCTCCGGTTTTTCCTAGAGACAATGAATCTTCATTAATATTTTGGTCCAGTTTATTATTTATTGGACAGGCAGTGTGACATCGTAGATAAAGGCCCTTCTCAGATACTTTCTGGCTGTGTGATGCCTGGCAA
>NC_058136.1:76813844-76848810 GCF_016433145.1 Gracilinanus agilis | reverse complement strand
AGCCTTCTTCACTCACCACATGTAGTTCTAAGAGAGAGATTTAAGAGGAGTCTCACCAAGGTCTCAGGGTCCCAGGTCCAGAGCTCCTCCATGTCTAAGCAAGAACCATAAGCCCCTGAGTCACTCAACTCTCTCTTTTTAAAGGGGCCTTTTTTGCATCACTTCCTGTGCCTTCCTCTTAGTTTACATGCCCAATCACTACAGATGCTTTTAATAGGACTGCCCTGGAGATAGTAAGTAAATTCTGATTTGTTATTCATTCTAGGACATGTGGGTTACAGACCACCCAACTTGTGAGTTAAATGGAGATGTTTTCACCTTTGGTGATTAAATCTAAAGATGGGTAGGGTAGGTTTAATCTCATTATCTCACCTCTGACTCCAGAGTCAGTACTCTTTCCATACTGTGTTCACTAGGTCCAAACTAAAAAAATTATGACCATAGATACATAAAAGGCATTATCCTTTTCTTTTTTTTAAACCCCTTACCTTGCATCTCAGAATCAAAACTATTGGTTCCAAGGCAGAATAGTGGTAAGGGCTAGGCAAAAGGGTTAAGTGACTTGCTCAGGGTCACACAGTGAGGGAGTGTCTGAGGCCAGGTTTGAACCCCGAACTTCCCATCTCTAGGCCTGGCTCTCAATATACTGAGCTACTCAGCTGCCCCTATATTATACTTTTCTTTTTTTTTTTTCATTTTAATTTTGAATATTTTCCTGTAGTTACAGGTTTCATGTTCTTTCCCTCTCTCTCAAACCCCACTAAGACCCTCCTAGCCAACTCACAATTCCACTGGGTTTTACATGTATCATTGATTAAAACCTAATTCCATATTATTGATAGTTGGACTAGAGTGATTGTTTAGTGTCTATATCCCCAATAATGTCCCCATCAGCCCATGTGATCAAGCAATTGTTTTTCTTCTGTGTTTCTCCTCCCATAGTTCTTCCTCTGATTGTGGCTAGTTTTCTTTGTCATAAGTCCCTCAGCCCTGCTCTGGATTCTTGCATTACTGCTAGTAAAGAAGTCCATTATGTTCGATTATACCACAGAGTATCAGTCTCTGTGTACAATGTTCCCTGGATCTGTTCCTTTCACTCTGCATCAATTTCTGCAGGTTATTCCAGTTCACATGGAATTCCTCCAGTTCTCTATACCTTTGAGCACAATAGTATTCCATCACCAACAGAAACCACAATTTGTTCAGCCATTCCCCAATCAAAGGGCATCCCCTCATTTTCCAATTTTATGCCACTACAAAGAGCATGGTTATAAATATTTTTGTACAAGTCTTTTTCTTTATGATCTCTTTGGGGTATAAAACAAGCAGTGCTATGGCTGGATCCAAAGGCAGATAGTTTTTTTTTAAATTTTTTTTAAACCCTTGTACTTTGGTGTATTGTCTCATAGGTGGAAGATTGGTAAGGGTGGGCAATGGTGGTCAAGTGACTTGCCCAGGGTCACACAGCTGGGAAGTGGCTGAGGCTGGGTTTGAACCTAGGACCTCCTGTCTCTAGGCCTGACTCTCACTCCACTGAGCTACCCAGCTGCCCCAGGCAGATAGTTTTTAAAGCCCTCTGGGCATACTTCCAAATTGCCATCCAGAATGATTGGATCAATTCACAACTCCACCAGCAGTGCATTAATGACCCAATTTTGCCACATCCCCTCCAACATTCACCACTTTCATTTGCTGTCATTTTAGCCAATCAGCTAGGTGTCAGGTGATACCTCAGAGTTGTTTTGATTTGCATTTCTCTAATTATTAGAGATTTAGAACACTTTCTCATGTGCTTATTGATACTTTTGATTTCTTTATCAAAAAATTGCCTATTCTTGTCCCTTGCCCATTTATCGATGGGGGGATGGCTTGATTTTTTGTACAATTGATTTAGCTCCTATATTTGAGTAATTTAGATCTTTGTCTGAGTTTTTTGTTATGAAGATTTTTCCCAATGTGTTGCTTCCCTTCTAATTTTGGTAGCATTGGTTTTGTCTATACAAAAGCTTTTTAGTTTAATGTAGTCAAAATTATTCATTTTACATTTTGTGATTTTTTTCTAACACTTGCTTGGTTTTAAAATCTTTCCTTTTCCAGACATCTGACAAGTATACTATTCTGGGCTCACCTAATTTACTTATAGTTTCCTTCTTTATATTCAGGTCATTCACCCATTCTGAGTTTATCTTGGTATAGGGTGTGAGATGTTGATCTAGACCCAATCTCTTTCATACTGTTTTCCAATTTTCCCAGTAGTTTTTGTCAAATAGTGGGTTTTCTTCCCAAAAGTTGGGCTCTTTGGGTTTATCGAAAACTGACTTGCTGAGGTCACTTAGCCCTAGTCTATTCCACTGATCCTCCCTTCTATCTCTTTGCCAGTACCATATTGTTTTGATGACTACTGCCTTATACTACAGTTTAAGATCTGGTACTGCTCGGCCTCCTTCATATTTTTTTTCATTATTTCCCTTGATATTCTTGATCTTTTGTTCTTCCAGATGAATTTTGTTATAGTTTTTTTCTAATTCAGTAAAAAAAGTTACTTGGTAGTTTGATAGGTATAGCACTAAATAGGTAAATTAATTTGGGTAGGATGGTCAGTTTTATTATGTTAGCTCGTCCTACCCATGAGCACTCAATGTTTTTCCAGTTGTTTAAATCTAGTTGTAATTGTGTGGAAAGGGTTTCATAGATGTGTTTGTATAATTCCCATGTTTGTCTTGGCAGATAGATTCCTAAGTACTTTATATTGTCAAGGGTGGTTTTAAATGGAATTTCCCTTTCTAACTCTTCCTGCTGCGATGTGATGGAAATAAATAGAATTGCAGATGATTTATGTACATTTATTTTGTATCCTGCAACTTTGCTAAAGTTCTTATTTCTACTTTTTAGTTGATTCTCTAAAATTTTTTAAGTAGACCATCATATCATCTGCAAAGATTGATAGCTTGATTTCCTCATTCCTATTTTAATATCTTCAATTTCTTTTTCTTTTCTATTTGCTACTGCTAGTGTTTCTAGTATAAAGTTAAATAATAGAGATGATAATGGACATCCTTGTTTCACACCTGATCTTATTGGAAAGCCTTCTAATTTATCCCCATTGCAGATGATGTTTGTTGATGGTTTTAGATATATACCATTTATAATTTTTAGGAAAGGCCCTTCTACTCCTAAACTTTCTAGTGTGTTCAGTAGGAATGGGTGTTATATTTTGTCAAAGGCTTTTTCAGCACCTATTGAGATAATCATTTAGTTTTTATTCGTTTCATTGTTGATATGGTCAATTATATGAATGGTTTTCCTAATGTTGAACCATCCTAGCATTCCTGGTATAAATCCCACCTGATCATAATGAATAACCCTCGTGATCACTTTCTGGAGTCTTTTTGTTAGTATTCTGTTTAAGGTTTTTGCATCTATATTCATTAAGGAGATTGATCTGAAGTTTTCTTTCTCTGTTTTTGATCTACCTAGCTTTGGGATTAATACCATTGTGGGAAGCCAATAAGAGACTAGTTAAAAATCTGAGACTCCTCTTTTGACCCCTTTTGTGATCCTTGTAATTTCTTCTTGAAAACTATTATGACCTTATTGAAAAACTTTAAGTTCCTACCAAACCTAAATTTAGTGGGTTAACACTGTTAACACAGCAAGGAATGCTGCTGCCTGTTATAGCCAAGGCCAAAATATTCCCCAACTTGGCTTTCTGATAAGAGGCCAGTCAAAATCCAGCCTTGGCCTTGGTCTATTCTGAAGCCAATGTTTTGTGATTTGATGTGACATAATTTGTAACTTCTGTGCATCTGCAAAGTTTTTTGGGGGGGTTCTTTTGTGTGAACTAAGTCTTGAAATATATATAATAAACTCCATGATCCTGGAGCCAGAGCTGGAAGCAGGAAGTAAAAGACATTTTCCTTTTCCAGTCTTTATTTCCTTATCAACTAAACTGTCCTTATCAGATTATCAGAGATGATAAAGAGATCTCCACATACCATATTTGTGTCATAGAAGGAGTTTGGTAGAACTCCTTCTTTGCTTATTTTGTCAAATAGTTTGTATAGTATTGGAAAGATCGTTCTTTGAAGGTTTGATAGAATTAACTTGTGAATCCATCTGGTCCTGGGGATTTTTTCTTTGGGAGTTTTTTGATGGCTTGTTCAATTTCTTTTTCTGATATGGGATTATTTTAAGTATTCTATTTCTTCTGCTATTAATTTGGGCAATTTATATTTTGGTAAATATCCATATCACCTAGGTTGCTAAATTTATTGCCATATAATTGTGCAAAATAGTTTTTAGTGATTGCCTTGATTTCCTCTTCATTAGAGGTGAGATCTCCCTTTTCATCTTTGATACTGATAATTTGTTTTTTCTTCTTTCCTTTTTTATTAGATTGACCAGTACTTTGTCAATTTTATTTATTTTTTCAAAGTACCAGCTTCTAGTCTTTTTTATTAATTCAATAGTTCTTTTACTTTCAATTTTATTGATTTCTCCTTTGATTTTTATAATCTCTAAATTAGTTTTTAACTGGAGATTTTTAATTTGTTCCCTTTCTAGTTTTTTGATTTGCATGCCCAGTTCATTGATCTTTGCCCTCTCTAATTTGTTATTATATGCACTCAATGATACTGTGAATTTGGATTTCTTCTTTCCTTTTTTTATTAGATTGACCAGTACTTTGCCTATTTTATCTGTTTTTTCAAAATACCAGCTTCTGGTCTTATTTATTAATTCAATAGTTCTTTTACTTACGATTTTATTAAGTTCTTCCTTGATTTTTAGTATTTCTAATTTAGTTTTGATCTGGGGATTTTTAATTTGCCTGCTTTCTAGTTTTTTAATATGCATGCCCAATTCATTAATCTCTGCCCTCCCTAATTTGTTAATATATGCACTCAAGGATATAAATTTCCCCCTGAGTACTGCCTTAGCTGCATCCCACAGAGTTTGGTAGGATGTCTCATCATTGTCATTCTCTTCAATGAAATTGTTGATTACTTCAATGATTTCTTCTTTGGCTAACTGGTTTTGGAGAATCATATTATTTCATTTCCAATTAGTTTTTGATTTACCTGTCCAGGTGCCCTTACTGATTATTATTTTTATTGCATTATGATCTGAGAAGGTTACATTTATTATTTCTGCTCTTTTACATTTATTTGCCATGTTTCCCTATTACATGGTCAATCTTTGTGAATGTACCATGTGCAGATAAATAGAAGGTGTATTCCTTTTTGTCCCTATTTATTTTTCTCCACATATCAATTAAATCTAATTTTTCTAGGATTTCATTCACCTCTCTTATCTCTTTCTTATTTACTTTTTGTTTGATTTATGTAGATCTGAAAGAGGAATATTTAGATCTCCCACTAGTATGGTTTTACTATCTATTTCCTTCTTGAGCTCTACCAGTTTCTCCTTTAGGAATTTGGATGCTATGCCATTTGGTGCATGCATATTGAGCACTGCTATTTCCTCATTGTCTATACTGCCTTTTATTAGGATGTAATTACCTTCCCTGTCTTTTTAAATCATATTTATTTTTTCTTTGGCTTTGTCAGAAATCATGATCACCACACTTCTGCCTTCTTTTTCTCATTTGAAGCCCAAAAGATCTTGTTCCAGCCCTTTACCTTAAACCTGTGTATGTCCCCCCACCTCATATTTGTTTCTTGTAGACAACATTTTGGTTTCTAATCCACTCTGCTATTTGCTTCCATTTTATGGGCGAGTTAATCCCATTCACATTCAGAGTTATGATTATCAGTTGTGTATTCCCCAACATTTTGGTATCCTCTCCGAGTTCTACCCCTTCTTCTTACCCTATTTTCTTTTAAACCAGTGGTTTGCTTTAAGCCAGTAACCCTTGTCTCTTCCCTTGATTTATTTCCCTTTCTACCCCCTCCCTTATTATTCCCCTCTTTTTATTTTTAAGTCCTAATGAATTCCCTCCCCCTTCTTCTCTCCCTTTTTGACCTCCCCACTCACCTGCTCCCCTTGGTTTATCTCTTCTCATTTTCTCAGTAGGGTTAGATAGAGTTCTATATCCCAATGGATATAGCTACTCTTCCCTCTCAGGGTTAATTCCACTGAGGGTAAGGTTTAAATATTACCTCTTAATGCTCTCTTCCTCTCCTTCTTATAATAGTATTCATCTCATCCCCTTCCCATGCCCTCTTCGTATGTAATAGATATCCTATTTTTCTTATTCATTCAAATGAATACTATAATAGTGATTAGAGTTCACTACAGAGAATTACACATAACATTTCTCCACATAGGAATACAAATAGTTAGATCTTACTGAAGCCCTTAAAGGGGCAAATTTAAAAAATAAGAGTTTTCTTTCTTTCCCCTCTGTTTCTTATTTACCTTTTTATGTTTCTCTTGATTTTTGTGGTTGGATATCGAACTTTTCATTTAGTCCTGTTCTTTTCTGTGGAAATACTTGGAAATCTTCTATCTTGATGAATGCCCAAACTTTCCCCTGGAAATATGTAGTCAGTTTTGATGGGTAGGTGATCCTTGGTTGTAGACCCAGTTCTCTTGCCTTTCTGAATATCATATTCCAAACCTTGCAGTCTTTTAGTGTGGAGGCTGCCATATCCTGTGTGATCCTGATCGGTGCTTCTTGATATCTGAATTGTCTCTTTCTGGCTGCTTGTAAGATTTTTTTCTTTTAGTTGGAAGCTCTTGAATTTAGCTATTATATTCCTGGGTGTTGTCTCTTCAGGGTCTAATGTAGAGGGTGATCTATGGATCCTTTCAATGTCTATATTTGCCCTCTTGTTGTAGAACTTCAGGGCGGTTTTTCTGAATAATTTCTTTTAGTATGGAGTCCAAATTTCTATTAATTTCTGCTTTTTCAGAAAGACCAATGATTCTCAAATGGTCTCTTCTAGACCTCTTTTCTTGATCTGTCAATTTTTCATTGAGATATTTCATGTTTCCTTCTATTTTATCAGTCTTTTGGCTTTGCTTTATTTGTTCTTGTTGTCTTGAGAGATTATTAGCTTCTAATTGCTCAATCCTAGCCTTTAGAGACTGGTTCCTTCTCAATCTGGTCGTTTTGGGCCTTCAATTTCCTTGCCTCACTTTCCAGTTGCAAAATTCTGCCATTTAAACCATTATTTTCTTGCCTGATTTTCGTTTCCAAATTGGTTACCATTTCGTTTGATTTTGGGGAGTCTTTCTCCAATTGGAAGTTTCTGTCTTCTGTTAATTTCCTTTTGAGCTATTTCCCACTTCTCTCGCCAAATCTCTTCCATCTTTCTTGTCATCTCAGATTTGACCTCTTTGAGAGCTTGTGGCCAGTTTTCATTATTTTGGGAAGGTTTGGATATGATTATTTGTTTGTTCATCTCTACTGTTTGCTCTGTTGTCTGGATTTTCTCTGTGTAAAAGTTGTCGAGTGTTAAAGATTTCTTCTTGTTGATCTTTCTCTTTTGCGGTTCCTGAGTCTGGCTTGCCATTTTTAGCCCAGCACCCTCTCAGTTTTATCCTCATGCCCAGGGTCTGTCTGGGCTCTTTAGGCTCCTGAGGTCTCAGGTCTAGTTGTTCTCAGAGTCAAGCCTCCTGGTGGTCCCCTTGCTTGTTCCTCTGCTCAGAGCTCCTTTACCAGTTTCAGGGAGCTGCTTCTACAGTTGTGTACCACTCTGCGCTGGGTCTGCACTCAAGGTCCGAGCCTGCACTCAGGATCTGAGTCCACGCCTGTGTCTGAGCCTTCACCTGCGCCTGCACTCAATGTCTGTGTTCAAAGTCTGTGCGTGTTCTTTAGCCTCTTGGTGTCTTAAGTCTTGCTGCTCTCAGGAGCAGGCCCAGGTAATCCCAGGTTTCTGCCAAGGACAACAAAACTTGCTCAAACTCTTGTGTGCTGGCTTTGGCACTATAGGTGGTTTGGGTTGGGGGAGGGGGCTGCTCAGTCCACGTTTTAATAGAGCTGTTTTACCCCCTTATAGCTTGGAAATGCCCCAATTCCATGTACCTTCAATGCTGCACCCTGTTGTGGGGTCCCTTCATTAGTCTGGATTGGTTTTTATGTCTTCTTGAGGAGTCCTATATGTGTGGGTTAGAAGTCAAGTACCTGCTTTTTACTCTGCCACCATCTTAACCCGGAATCCTTTGGATCAATCGGAAAATGTGCTTTTAAAGAGGTAGCATCCGCCCTTTGTAAAGCTAGCAATGGGGATGAGGAAAATGTGCTTATGGCCTCTGTGGCCTCAGGAGTGACTTCAGGCCTTAGAGCCATGAGGCTCTGCTGTGATCATGGTCTCATGCCTTGAAAAGGCTGACATGAGGAGAAAGAATTCAATTTGTTCTCTTTGGCTGAGGAAGGCAGAAGGAAGTGATGACGAGGCAAAGGTGGGCTGGATTTCAGAAAAGACTTCCTAACAGTTAGAGTTGTCCAGAAGGACACTCTAGAAGTGGACTGGGCCATCTCTGGAGGTTGGAGGCTCCCTCTATTTCTCAGGTATGTTAGAGTAGGGATCCTTCTCAGATTATATGGCCCCTGAGAACCCTTCCAACTGTAAACTTGGAGGATGCTTTGAATTGGGCACTTGGCTGGATTTAAATTTTTAACCAATTAATTATAATTAATTAAAAATTCCGATTAACCAAAACCTACCTTTTTTCCCTTCCTCTATCCCCATCAAAAAAGAAAGAAAGGGGCAGCTGGGTAGCTCAGTGGAGTGAGAGCCAGGCCTAGAGACAGGAGGTCCTGGGTTCAAATCCAGCCTCAGACACTTCCCAGCTGTGTGACCCTGGGCAAGTCACTTGACCCCCATTGCCTACCCTTACCAATCTTCCACCAAGGAACTAATACACAGAAGTTAAGGGTTTTTTAAAAAAAGAAAGAAAACCCAAACCCTTATTACAGATGTGTACAGTTAATCACTAGATATTACTACATTGCCCACATCCACAAAAAATGTCTGTCTTAGACTATGCCCTGCAACCATGCCCTCTGTCAGGAGAGGGCAGTGGTTCAGGTGGGGCTCAGAGTCCATGGTCCTGACTTTTGCTTGTCCATGCTGACCATTACTTAGCTCTTTCTTGGCTGGTGGATGAACACCAGCCGCTCTGCTAAACGACTTGGGCGGGGGGAGAAGGTCAAAAACTATTGACTTCAACATCATTCCTCAGTGATAGAACAATGTTATCCGCTTGAAGGGACAGGGAGAAGAGGACATTCAGAAATGAGCATTTTTATTTTCCAAATAAGAACCATTGTAGAGTACACTTCTTTACCTGGGGTTTGTGAACTTGTTTTTTTTTAAATTCATTTTGGATATAATTGGTTTCCTTTTAATCCTTTGTATAATTTATTTTATGCATTTAAGACTGTTATTGTAGACAGCAAAGTGACTCAGTGGACTGAGAGTCAGGCTCAGAGATGAAAGGTTCAAATTTGGCCTCAGATGCTTCATAGCTATGTGACCCTGGGTAAGTCCTCTAATCCCCATTGCCCAGTACTTATTGCTCTTCTGCCCTTGGAACCTATACACAGGATTAATTCTAAGACGGAAGGTGATGGTTTAAAACAAAAAAACAAACAAACAAACAACAAACAAAAAGCCCCATTATTGTTAGAAGGGGTCCCTTGGCTTCACCAGTCTTCCAGAGGATTTCCTGACCTAAAAATGGTGAAAACTGCCTGGTTTAGAGCCAGGTTTGGGGAGTTGATCCTTCTGTCATAATGGAAGATGCCCTGGACAGAGCCTGGAGACTGAGGCTCAGTTACAAAGCCCTTGAACCTTCATTCGTGCCTCAGTTTGCTCATCTGCTTCTTGTTTCTATCCATACTTTATGGCACTGGATGCCCTCCTAGAATAGTCCTGAATATCGTATCCAGTGGTTTGAGAAGTAACGGCCTTGGTGTTTGCAGGATGCCGGCGCCAGGGACTCCTTCCTTTCCCCATCTCACTCTCACATGTGTGGAGGAGGAGGTTTAAGAGAGAGCTGAGATATGAGGAGCTCCTCCTGTCCTCAGGGCTGCCGTGCTCACCATGTGCTGTCTCAGGCAGGGCCTTGCCTTGGGCCCGGCTTCTGCTGGGCTGGTTCCTGGGGATGCTATTTATGCTTTAGTTTAGGAGAGAGAGGAGGAGACGGGGCCTCAGTGCTCTCTCAATAGAGGCTGTGCTGGTCTCCTGGTGCATTTTTTAATGGAGATCCAGGGACCTTCAAAATGGTTGGTATGGAGGGAGGCACCTGGTAGCCCACTGGGTAGAGTGCCAGGCCTAGATTTGGGAAGACCTGGGTTCAAATGGGGCCTCAGATACTTTCTAGCTGTTTGGCTGTGGACAAATTACTTAATCCCCCTGGCTTGACCCTTGCCACTCTTTTGGAATTGATACTAAGAATGAAGGCAAAGGTTTAAATAAATAAATAGAAATGGGATACAGCTAGGTAGTATAGTGGATAGAGCTACCTGAAGTTGGGAGGACCTGGGTGTAAATCAGGCCTCAAATGCTTCTTAGGTATGTGACCCTGGGCAAGTCACTCAACCCTTATTGCCTATCCCTTGCCACTCTTCTGTCTTTTAACTGATACTAAAACAGAAGAGGGAGAGGGAGAGAGAGAGACAGAGAGAGAAAAGGAGAGAGAGACAGAGAAAGAGAAAGACAGAGAAAGAAAAGGAGAGAGAGAGAGAGAGAGAGAGAGAGAGAGAGAGAGAGAGAGAGAGAAGGAGAGAGAGAGAGAAAAAAAAGGAGAGAGAGAGAGAGAGAGCGCTTTTAGATTGATGGGAAATGAGTACTGCATGAACTGATTGATGGACCGAATGATTGATATGTCAATTTCGACATTCCGAGTTGATGGTTAAAAGGAGAGAAAAAGACCTAAATGCCAATTAGAGAACATTTGTACTGGCCTAAAGCTGGACAACACTTGGGCACTGTATGACCCCCAGCAAATCACTCCACCCTTTTTGCTTCCGTTTCCTCATCTGTGAAAAAAACCTGGAGAAGGAAATGGTAAACCACCTTAATATCTTTGCTAAGAAACCCCCTAATGGGGTCATGGAGAGTTGAACACTATTGCAAAACAAGTGAACAAAAATTGGTAGAAATTTAAATTGGGTCAGTTTAAATTTAACGTGAGCCAACTTTAGGGTACTGTGAAGTAGCTTAAAGAAAAAGGAATAGATTGTGCTTTCTTTCTCCCCGAGTCCCTGAAGGCTGCACTTTGCTGCTCCATCTCTAACAAGTGCCCCTGAAGATGTGCAAGTCACGGATAGGAGCAAGTCCGTGACACCACACGGTCCGATTGGTATCATCGGCCCCCGTTCATCCATGTTACATAAATGGATATGTAGCAAATCTGACCATATAGTTGACCCAGTTCAGCCTTTGTTGAGGCAGCCGAATCCCCAAGTCCAACCTGCTGTAACACATGCACATCCTTCCTCTTCTCCTCAAAGGTCATCAGCCAGAATGAGGATTTGGGCTGAGGGATCAGGAGCTGAATAATGCCAGTGGCAGCATCTGTGATGGAGCATCCCTCTTCCTCTGCCCCGTTACTTCCTTCATGGGCTTTCTGTTCCCACTTCCCCCGTTTCCCCTACACACAGGCTTTCAGAAATGGATGAGGAAAGGTACTGGTTCTGGAGCCCAGGCTGAGATCCCTCGAAGAGAGCTCAAGCTCGGCCTTATTAGGACCATTTAATGGATTTGGGGCTGACTTCCATTTGCCTGCTGTAGCATTTCACAAGTCTTTCTCCTCTTGTCCTTTTTATTCTATCACCTACATCTATTGAAGTTTTTATTTCCCAGCAATCAGGCTTGCTTGGTATAACAGAACATGGTTCACTATGATGAGAGGCCATTGGCTGTTCTGTTATACAGATGCTTTTCCATGGCATGAAGAATCTCTCTCAGACAGAATCAGATTTTTGGAAAGTACCTGAGAGTTCGACGAAGCATTTTATTGTTATACAATTGAATCCCCTGTTTTCTGAAAGGCTGGTTTTTTCCCAGAGGCTGAACCTATTTGTAGCTGTGCAGTTGTGTGTGACAGGAGAAAAGAAATCTTTAAAATATGAGCAAGAACTTCTTATTAAAGTAAATCAGAGAATCGGGTGGACCGTATTAAGCAAAATTGCTTTTTTATTGTTCTCAGGTAAATAAATACATTTCATTATCTTGATTACCTTAAGATTTATTAGGCAGTTAGGAACAGAGTACAAATCTCACTTGCCCCATTCTTTATGATATCTTTGCTGTGAATTTTTTTTTATTTGTTTAAAATGGTACACATTAAAGTCATTGAAAATCTAACTCTCAGGGGGGCAGCTGGGTGGCTCAGTGGATGGAGAGCCAGGCCTAGAGACAGTAGGCCCTGTATTCAAATCTTGCTTCAGACACTTCCTAGCAGTGCAACCCTGGGGAGTCACTCAGCCCCCATTGCCCAGCCCTTACTGCTCTTCGGCCTTGGAACCAATTCTCAGTGTTGGTTCTAAGATGGAATGTGAAGGCTTAAAAAAAGTCCAACTCTCAACTTGGAGCATTCTTTGGGAACGCTGGATAGTCAGGTCAGGAGAGAGACTGTGTGGTCTATAGTGGCGGAGCTTTGCCCCCCAAAGATTGGTCGATGCTGTCTCCCAGAGGAGTGCAGGTTTGTGGCCATGCTGTGTTTGGGGATGTCTTCCTCTTAGGTCCCAGGGCTCGAGTCTGCTGACAGCTCTCTCTCTTAATCTGCCCAGATAGTAAATATTGTGAATTCTTGATTGGCTTTTTCCCCAAGGAGTTGCAAAATTGCAAGTACAACCTCTCCTCTCCTGGAAGCAGGCCTTCCTTCCAAAGGAGAAGTCCTGGGTAATGGGAGGCTCCATTCTGTTTTGCCTCTAGAGAGGGTTATAAAGACTGACGACACAACTCCGCTGCCCGGTGCTTGGCGTTCCTTTGAGAAAGTGCCAAATAACTAACGGCCCTGCTATGTTACTGCTTTTATATCTTACTTTATATCCTCTTGATATTCGGGTAATAGAAAAAAGGAATAATTGAAATGGAAACTTTCCCCTAGTCTTGGCAGAAAGTTGAGTTCGAGGAAGGTAGCGACCAAACAATTGAGTATGACTCAGTACGTTGAGCTCTGGCCCATCTGTGAGTGGTAGCAGGGCTTGGCCTGGCCTGCCTCCATCACCCAGGATCGCCAGGGGGACACTAAAGAGATGATTAGAGATGTAGCCTGGCCATGTTTGGTTAGAGAGGAGAGGAAAGGCGGAAAGCCAAAGATCACAACAGGAACTTGACTTAGAAGGCAGTAGAGGGGGGACCCCTGATGGAGCAAAACTAGGAAGAGGAGCAGAGTTAGCAGAAAGATAAGGTGGAAAGGACCTCACAGATCATCTAGTCCACCTCCCCCACATTTATACCAGTGAAGCCCAGGAAGGTGACCCAAACTTGCCCAAGGTGACTCTGGGTGCAGAGGCAGGATTTGAACCAAGGTTGCCCATCACCAGATCTTTGGTGTTGGGCATATTGACTTTGAGGTGCCAATGGGACCCCCTAGTGATGTCCTGGAGGTCTTGGTGGATGTGAAGTTTGGAAGAGGGGCAAATTTTCTGACAACTTTAGGTTTGGAACATCATGATGATCACTGTGCAGCTTTTGTGTTCAATTACATCAGAACTGCCACAGTGTTTGGTAAGTATCCCCTTTTCTGCTTCCTCTGTGAATTGTTAGAATTGCAGGCATCAAGACTTGGGACAGACCTGGAGTCCAGAGGACCTGGGTTCACACTTGGCCTCAGACACTTCCTAGCTATAGGACTCTGGGGAAGCCACTTAACTCTGTTTGCCTAGCTCTTGCCTTTCAGTATTAGGGTTGTTACTAAGACAGAAAGTGGAGACAGCTGGGTGATTCAGTGGATGGAGAGCCAGGCCTAGAGATGAGAGATCCTGGGTTCAAATCTGGCCTCAGACACTTCCTAGCTGTGTGACCCTGGGCAAGTCACTTCACCCCCATTGCCTAGCCCTTACCGCTCTTCTGCCTTGGAACCAATACACAGTAATGATTCTAAGATGGAAGGTGAGGGCTTAAAAAAAGACAAAAGAAACAGTTTAAAAAAAGATTAGGGATAATTTCTTTTCCTTTTTTCCCTCCTGGAATCATGGCAGAGAGATAATTATTCTCCTTCAAGTCTTGGCCTCTTCCTTCTTTGAATCAGAAAGCAAGAAGTCTTCTCGCACAAAGCTCTTTGGGCTCTCATGACGTTGCAGCCCTCAGCAAGAACCACTGAAGATGCATGTTTTTCCTGGGTTTTGCCCATTATGAAGGAATAAAGCCCAGGCTTCGTTCTTCGTCAAACTGTTGTTGCCTCTTGGCAGAAGAGATCTTCTGGAAGGATGCCAGCGGCCTGGAGATCTTTGTGGTTTTTACCCCATTGAAAACTCTGGTCAAGGCACAAGGGAGGCTGGAAACAAGAGAAAAGGTATATATTTGAATGGCACATTTGCATAATTTATGCCACTTGAGTGAGTCCTTGAGCCAAATCTTACTCCCGCTGGTGGCAGAGCATCCTTATTCATGTGGCAGCTTCCTCACTCCAGGAGCTCTGGGAGGAGTGTGTCATTCTCGTAGTGAAATAGAGGGACCTGGTTGAAAGATTAAGCAACTTCCCAAGTGCCCAGGCCACTAGTTTGTGCTACGTAATTTTTGACTGATTTGAAATAGATCAACAGCTGGAACCTAAATAGTAAGGAAATAATTCATCTTTTCTTTCTTAAAAAAACCCCATCTTATTGGCATCTTTTGCTTTGCATCGCCTGCATTTGCCTTTGTATTCTTCTTCTTGTCTCCTCCCTGAGAACCATCCCTTACAACAAAGAATTAAAAGTACAAGAAGAGGAAAATAATCAGTAGAACCAACTAACACAAGTGAAAAAGAATCTCTTGTTATATGCAGCATTCCTCTTGATGGAACGCCACGTCTACAAAGAAGCCTTTCCTAGCTCTTTTTTGGGGCCATGATTGGGTTAAAATGTCAGACAATTGAATTTTGATGATCTTTTGGGGTTCTTCTTTCCAGTTCCATTATCATAGCCTTTGAGTATATTATTTTCTTAGCTCTACTTTGTAGCAGTTCATCTAAACTCCTCCATGCTTCTCTATGTTCATCACATTCATTATTTCTTTAATTATAGTAAGAAACCTGGTTTGGACCAGCATTTTTCAAATAGATGGACATCTATTTTATTTCTAGTTCTTTGCTACAAAAAAATTCTGTTCTGAATATTTTGGCATTTATGCTGCCTTTCTTTTGTCAGTGGCCTCCTTGGGGATATTTATGGTTTTTTTCTTCCTTTTTTCATCATCTTTCCCATTCATTTTCTTCTTGCCTTGTCTTCCCTTATCTCGCTTTCCCCGTTTTATTTTCTTCTTTCTTTCCCTTTTTCTTCCCTTTATATCTTTGTAGGAACCTAATTTTGAAATGACTTTGGGGGCTCACATACCCCTTTTACAAACAACATTTTATTAAATTTTTTTTACTGATTGGAACTACAAAGGAAAAAAAATGTGGAAATATGATGATTTTAACTCTAATTTTATTTAAAAACAATTTTTTACTGAAAACTATCAGTTTTTATTAGCTTTTTTGTAAGGTAATTACATTGTTGCAGCAGAAAGCCACATAGCTCATTCCTTTATCATATGAAATCACTTGCCATTTTATATACAAGTTTTGAATTACAATCTTCAATTTCTCATCAAAAAAAATAAATCTAAAAAAACATTTTTGGGGGTTAGAGTCAGAATACAGAAGGATAATGGCATTACGCAATATTTTACATAAAATTTCTGAATGATGTAAGTAGAATTCATCAACTTTTTAGGGCAGAAACAAGGATTTGAAAGTCAGAATTTAAAAAAGAGGTGGGGTGAGGAAGAGAAGAAAAATAGATACTTCATCTCAATGAATATAGAGAAGGATAAGATTAATTAGGAACATAAGAGTAAAATGAAAAATAGTCAACATGCCAAAATATTTAAACAAAAAAGACAAGTACAACATTTGTAAACAACTGTATAAAAAAGCGTTTTGAACATGCTAATGTTGCCAAAAGGAAAATACTGGTGGTTGACTTTTGTGACTCAAAAAGTCATTGCTACTGCATAGATCTTAGACGAACAAAGTATTTGTCTTCACAGATCATTTTATGGTAGGCAAATGTTACACAGATAGAGCCAACTTTTAGTAATCAAAGTCTAATCCTTTAGTTGGTACACCACCTAGAATTCTTGCCTTCCTTTCTTCTCAACTCCACTCATCTATGATGATCAAGGCAAGAAGGTAAAAAGTAGAATTAAATTTGGCTTCTTGATAAAATTCCATTTAGAAGTTTGGAGTGAGAGGGTGGTGAAGAAATTGGTTAACATAAAGTTTGGGGACTATATAGGGATTTACATGATCCATGCCATCTATCCCTGTCTCCCATGACCAAGGATAATGAGGCACTGTCTACTCCCTTGTTAAAACAAAGACAAAAAATAAACACACAACTTTAGACTGGCAATACAAACTATTTAAGAACTAAACGAGTTGGATTTCACTCAATGTATAGGAAAACTGCAGTACTTAAAAATACGAGTTGACTGTAAACAAAGAAGCAACTGCTCTAAATAGCCATTTAATTTATGTACCATGTCCTCAAACTAGCATGACCTTCACATAAGCTAAAGAAATTCTATTTCCCCTTTTAAATATGGGTGGCGATGTGATACAGCAATAACCAGTTGATATCCTGAGATATGATCTGCCATCTGTCGTTATTAACCATGCAGGTGAAATCATGCCTTCACATCCATGCTGCTCTGCATCATGCTTTGAAATATGTTATGAAAATCACTGATCATGGACTGAGTCCATTTCATCAGACTGACAGATGTATGAAAGCAGCAATGCTTTGGATAACTGTGCTATTCATATTTCTACAGTTATTTTCTCCGCCAATTACATTTTGCTATAAATATGTGTGCCCTTAAGTTGATCCCAATATCAGTTTCAGCTAGCTGATCAAATTATTTGGGAATGATAACCCTCCCTTTATTTAAAAAAATGAGAAATTTTAGATTCCAGAGACTTCCCGATAATAGATTTAAGCTAAAAATGACAATTTTTAGTAACAAATCATTTTTCATCTTTATTTTTCATCTATTCTCTCTCAAACATATACAAATGCTTATGCACATGAACACATGCATGTGCACACAAGCCCACATACCAAGAAACTTAGTGGGAAGAAAAAATGAAAGGAAAAAATGTCATTTTTATGACTCGAATTTTAATCAACAGCTTTGACATTAAGGTTCTTCAGACTAATGGCTCATTTGAAATATAGTCAAACAACTAAACAACTCCAACAAAAGTTTCAGTTATTTTTGGGGGCATTTTGATGACATAGCAACCTGCTATTTTAAAAGTTTTCTCCTCAGAAAATACAAATGCTTTAGAAATCTGAGAATAATAGCATATGCACTTGGACTGACTTTGATGCCAGCTGAAGAGACATTACTATCTATAAAAATTCTAAGTGTTCCATGATCTTTTGTTACTACCTTAAAATTATTTCTATCTACATGATTGTGGGCACGACAGACTGACACACATTCAAACACTCACTCACTCACTCTCTCTCTTTCTCTTTCACTCCCCATTTCTAGCCGATGAAGTGTGGCTCCTTTTCTCTTAAGGCATTTGCTCTAGGATAGGTTTGCTTGGAGCAGACATCACTCACATCTTTGGAACATAGAGAGCTTGTTGAATTGATGCTGTTTGCTTTTACTTCTACCTTTTGTTCCTCACTTGGTAGATTCCTTTTTTCTATCAAGTGCAAGTCTTTTGACCCAGAACAACATTGCATCTGTGCTTCTTTTTCCATAGCTTTCTGAATATGTAGTACAAAACTAGCCAAGATTACTGTGGAAGGAATGATCATTTAGGATGGGATTGTTTTGATTAGGTTTTTAGTTCAAGAGCTATGAGAGGCACAAAAGTTCTAAGGTTTCAGCCCATGCATACGTACAATCATACTGAATTAAAAACAATTTAAAAAAGAGTGTCATTTTGCTTCCTGCAGCGCCATTAAATTACAGTTCAGTAAGACAAGGCTAAACTGCTCCTTTTCTAAAATGAAGCAAAAGCTACTTACTTACCTCCAAAAATATTATGGAAGGAAATCACTAAGGCAGAGGTGTTGGTATCAGATTGCCTTCCATTTTACACTATGCCTATAGGGTCAAAAGTCTCTGCAATTATTTTTGGACAGTACTTTATCTTTAAACTTGGGATGATGCTTCTTTTCATCTAAAAATGATATTTTAAATTTGTTTGAGATGATATAAGTTTTTGTTTTGTTCTTACTGAGGTAACATCCTAATATGAAACCCAAGAAGATCTTCAATATAGCAGCCATTGTAACCCACCTTCTCTTTCTGTCAGGCTAGCCTTCACACAATAAGCATGCAGTCATGGTTCACTGTATCTGCCTTAATGTCGAGTTCTGCTGCTTATTCAAGTCATGGATGTTCCATGTTATTCAACAGGATTGCTGAACTGCATGTCCACTAGAAGAATAGGAAAATAAATGATGTAACAAATGCAGCAAATATAGGGAGTAGGCATTCAGAACACATCAAGAAGCTAACACTCATGAATTATAAGTACTAATGCCCCCCCCTCCCAAAAAAACCCAAGTCTTTCTGTGCGCAATTTTCAAATCCAAGGTCCCAGGGAATCATGAAGTGCCTTGCCGTTTTTGTTGCTGACTTCTGATGACCTCTAATTGTTTTTTGCATTGCTGGTAGTATGTAGAAAGCCTTTTAATTTCATCTAAAAGCTTTTTATGTTCTTGTACCAGACGAGATGTATTTTGCTGGTCTTTTTCATCCTGGTCCAATTCTGCTACTAGTTCTTGCTTTCTCTGCAATAGTAATGCTATTTCTGTTTGAACTTTCATATATTCTTGGGCCATTTTACAATGCTGTTCAAACACAGCCATGGATTCTTTGGAGTTTGGGCATGGTGCTAGTGGCTGTAGTTGGTGATCCAGTGTAAGGTAGGCCATTGGGATGGAGTTATCTGATCCATTAGTATCTGTGGAATCATCAGGGATCCAGGGATGGCTCCTTGTTGGTTTTTCAGAAGTTGGTCCTGAGGTAGTGATCATTCTTACGCTAGGACTGGATGACCTACTACTTACCTGACTGGGTTCTGTTCCAGTAACACTCAAGTCTTGAATGGATCTACGCCTTGGCTGTCTGTTGCCTGCTGATACGACGATATGAGGAACATCCAGAATGTTGCCAGATGAAGCAGTTTTACGATGGCCCCATTTAGGCTTGGAACAGGCTGTGGTAGCAGCTATTCTTGCTTCTATTTCAGACATGTCAGCACTCATCCTCTTGCCCTCTGATGATGGTGGCAGGCTTTCCACACTGCTCCCTCGAGATGCTCCCAAGCTTAAATGCCCAGAATCGCTCTGTTGTTTGGCTTGATTTTTCAACAATTTTGATTCTAATTTTATTTTTTTTTAAATTTTTTAAAAACCCTTACCTTCCATCTTGGAGTCAATACTGTGTCTTGGCTCCGAGGCAGAAGAGTGGTAAAGGCTAGGCAATGGGAGTCAAGTGACTTGCCCAGGGTCACACAGCTGGGAAGTGTATGAGGTTAGATTTGAACCTAGGACCTCCCATCTCTAGGCCTGGCTCTCAATACACTGAGCTACCCAGCTGCCCCTTAACTCTAATTTTAAAGGCCCATGTGAGGAATGATCTTGTATTAACACTTATTGTAGATTTCAATCTTAAAAATGGAGACTTTTCCCCCTGATTTTAGAATGATGTTTAGAAAGGTTCTACAGCACCCATTCTTGCCTGTATCCCTTCTCTGTGTTTCCTCATCCCAATTTGGAAGTGTTGAGCAATGCCTTAGTTCGGGGAGTTAGCGATACCCTGGAGTACTTACTCTTGATGCCTCTGCCTTCTATTCCTTGCTCCCATTCTTGGGTGTACCAAATTAAGCTGCACAGGTTTTTCTTGTGTGAATTAAAAGCACTTTTAGCATTTGCCGACTAATTCTTTGGTGAAGCTATCTATAAATCTCAAAACTGCAATGGATGGGACCAAAATGCCTATGGGAAGACACAGTTCTTGAACCTGAAGAACTTCTAGTTAGAGAGACTAAACAAGCAGATACAGAATTTGAATCAGGTTGTTAAATGACCAAGATTTCAAAGTTGGTTGGTGGTTATATTTAGGTGTGTGTGTGTCTGTGCACATGCACACATGTGTGTAACTGTAACATGATATGGCAAAGAATTAGGAATCGAGATGATCCTTATTTAGGGATTGGCTGAACAAGATGTGACATATGAGTGTGATGGAGTGACATTGTGCTATAAGAAATGACGAAGGGAGTGGTTTCAGAAAAAACATGGCAAGACTTATATGAACGGATGTAAAGGGAGATGAGAAGAACCAGGAGAACATTGTGAACAATAATGTAGTGTAGTAATTATGATCAACTGTGAAAGACTTGGCCACTCTGATCAATATAATGATCCAAGACAAATTCCTGGGGACACATGTGGAAAAAATGCTATCCATCTTCAGAGAAAGAACTGATGAATTCTGAGTGTAAACTGAAATATACTTTTCTCACTTAATTTTCTTGCTTTTTAAAAAAATATGGCTAATATGGAAATATTCTGTGCAATTTCACATGGATAGCTGCCATCATATTGGTTGCCTTCTCAGTAGGTGAGGGAGGGGAGGGAAAGAATTTGGAACTCGTTATTTAAAGAGAAAAGATGTTAAAAATAAATAAATAATAAATTATGAAAATATAGGACTTGGTAGTTTTCCATGGGAAAATGCTGGACAAAGTCACTGAGAATATATTCCCCAGAATGTGGGGAATCAGAGACCCAAGACTTTTCATAATTATTACAGACATGGATCTGAAAAGGGTAAGAAACTGAAAACTTTAGGGGCACAGATGATATTTTCACCACTGTGCTGACAGATTTCAGAGACTTACAGGGAAGGACAGTCAGATCTGGGAAAGTGAATAGCTGATTGTGAAGATGTTTTCTGAGAATAGTATGAGAATTTCTTGACCATAGTTTAAAATATAGGAACGGTGGAATTGTAGGCTCACAGAATCAATAATTTTGAACCGTGGGCTCTGTCAGAAATGGAGTCCGCCTGATGGCTTAATATTAGTCACTTAATGAAGGCTAATAAAAATATCTATTTTCCTGGTATCCTGCAGATCTAATCAAGGGACCACGTTTTGAAGATGGAGGAGTGAGAAAACTGCATTTGTACATCAAGTGATATGCCATAAAGAAATGCTCAGTAATTCACAAAAGATAAAATCAAAGAGAGGAACCAGCAACAAAACCACAGTCTTAGATATCTATACACAAATGTACAAAGTAATATGAGGTGAAATTAAAATCCATGTGCAAAGAAATAAATTTGATTTAAAGAGCATCTCTTAAATGTGATGGGATGGGACATGTAACTGGATTTATGACTCCCTAGAAGGTTTGTCTTTTCTAAGAGAAACAGAATAGATTTCCTGGTTAGTCAAGCAGAATTGTTTTATCAATGGATATATTTTTGTGAAGACATCTAGCAATCTAAGGGGAATAAGCATGATGGGGACCATTTAGGGCAAAGATTAATGAAGAAGAAATTGGCATAAGTAGTGACATAGGAATGTTGGAGAAAAACACACTAATACTCTACCTTGCATTTTAGAAATAAATCTACCTGATATAATTTTATTCAATTTAGTGTTCACCCAATATGGAAGCATTTTCATGTGTAGAGAGAGATGCCCAAACCAGCATAGTTCACACACATCCTCTCAGCTTCAAACCTGCCCCTATCTCAAAGACATTCATAGGGTTTTGAAGAAGAAAAAAATCACAATGTGCTTAGTATAGTTTTGGAGGAACATTTTAAGATATTACCTAATGAGAGTCCCTGAGGATGGATCAATATTGAAAATCTCTTCTGAATAAAAATAATATCTCTTTGGAAGGAATGACCTCTTCCCTTGTGTGGATCACAGGTTGGAGATGAAGAAACCAAGAAGATTGTGTGTGGTTCAAACTTAAGTTTAAAAATTAATTAATTTCCTTAAGAAAATAACTTTTGTCCTTATTATCCTATCCCTGACCTTTTTTGAGGAGAGGAAAGATGGAGGGGAAAATGCCTGGGAAGGGATTTCAGGTCAGAAAAAATGATTATTTCTGAATATTTTCAGTTTTACTTAAAAGAGGAAAATTTCATATACTTTCATGGGAGTATTATATAAGCCACTTGGATAGAAAGAGGAAAAAGATGAGGAGTTCAGGAAACCTACAATGAAGGTATAGATGTAATAGTGATGGAAGATTTTAGTGATGAAGACATTTCTCTCTCTCCCTCTGCAAAATCAGGTCAGCTAGCAATTTAGTGACTTAATTTAATGACGATTTCATTAAAATAAGAGGAGCTGCAGTTCTGGACCTGATTCTGGCCAACAATTAGGACTCCATTGTTAAAGAAGAGATAATAAGAATGATGGGAGGATGTAACCATTTTAGAATTCATGATTGAGGAAAGATGGACAAAATCTCTAACGTGTCCTAGATTTTAAGAGAGCAGATTTCAAAGAATTAAAAAATGGGTTGGGCTTTTGACATATAATTCTGTAATTATTATAGTTCTATAATTCTGAAGGGGAAATCACTCTGAGAGGGATGAGAAAATATCATGAACAGAAATTTATAACTGCAAACAGGATTAATTATAGTGAGTGAGAAAAGGAGACCCTATCTAAAGAGACCAGTGTGGATGAATAAGGAACTCACTGGACTATTTAGATTTTTAAAGGATATTTAAAATATGGAAAGAAAGACAAGTAATAGAGGGTTAATGGCATGTTACTGTAAGAATAGTGGCAAGAGTGCTAAAGGCCAGAATAAAGTAAAGCTGGTGATGAATATGAAGGATAACAATGAATTTTTATTCAAAGTTATATTGGGAACACAAAGGATGACAAAAGACCTTATAGGACTGGTGTTATGACTTGATAGGGCAATGATAATGATTTAGGGGCAGAAGATTGGGTTTTTGTTTTGCTTCTATTTTTTCTGCCAACTAGAACAATATTTATTCTGGAAATGACAGAGATAAAAGAGTGAATGAAGGTTGAATCCTAATATAAGTGAGGAGACAGTTAAGAGAGCATTTTGTTTCTCTTGATGGATCCAGCTACATCTTACGGTTTTGAAAGAATGTGTGGCTATAATAGTTGAGCCCTTGCCAGAGGGTTTTTTTAAAGCTTACAACAGAGAAGGCAAATACTGAATTCATTTTTTAAAAAGAGAAGAAAGAGACTATGGCTTTCCAGCTATAGATTAATGTACTTGATTTCAATTTCTGGCAAGATTATATAGTGTAATATTAAAAGGATGACTTGTGAATATTTAGAAAGGGAAGCAGTAATCACTAAGAACTAGCATGGTTGTCTCGAGAGAAGATCATTCCAAACCTCAGTTCTCTGTCTCTCTGTCTCTCTGTCTCTCCCCTTCCCCTGCTTTTTTTGAGAGGTTTGGTAAATGGATACAAAAGGGAAATTCTATAGAAATAGTTTATTTAGATTTCAGTGACACATTTGACAATCACTCATTTGCCACTGGTCAATGATCATACCTAAAGAATTATTAGTGGGTTAATGCCAGTTTGGAGGAAGGTTTGTATTGGAGTATTTCAGAGTTTATACTTGTTCCCATGTTCTTTAACATTATGCATATGGAAGCTAGACGCAATAATTAATATGCCATATGGCAGAAACAAGATCCAAAAAAACCTTCAATAGGTTGGAACTTAAGGCTCCATCTAAGATGAGACTTAATAGAGATAAATGAAAAGTCTTACACTTGTGTTCAAAAAATCAACTTCTGGGGGCAGCTAGATTGAGTGGATTGAGAGTCAGGCCTAGAGATGGGAGGTCCTAGGTTCAAATCCGGCCTCAGACACTTCCCGGCTGTGAGACCCTGGGCAGGTCACTTGACCCCCATTGCCCACCCTTACTACTCTTCCACCTAGGAGCCAATACACAGAAGTTAAGGGTTTAAAAAAAAAGAAAAAGAAATCAACTTCTAAGTACTTAACGGGGGAGGTATGGTTAGACAACAGTTCATGTGGAAAATATACTGGAGTATCTGTGTACTATGCATTCAGAATGTCAGCAATGTGATGTCACAGGTGAAAAATAAAAAATCTAAAATGATCCTGATACAATTTTATGTTACATTAAGTGATTTCTACTGTCTAATGCATAGATGATAGCTTCATTGTATCAATCAAATGATATCTAGATTTTTATTTCTAGTTCCATGCACCACATTTTAGAATAGATAAACTGGAAAGTGTCTGATAGGAGATAAGGATGGTGGAGGTCCTTGAGATCATGCTGTATGGGGCCTGGCTTGAAGGAATTGGGATTGTTTAGCCTGGAAAAGAAAAGACTTAAGGGGAACATGATAACTTCAAGTATTTGAAGGTAAATGTGATAAAGGGATTGGACTTGTACTGTTTGGTTCCGGAGGGGTGGAAGTTAAAGAGAGGCAGATTTGGGCTTGCTATAAAGAAAAAGAGTGATGATGGACAGTCTGCATGTTCCATGGGTATTCATGATATATGAAGAGAATTTGAGCATTATTATGACAGTTATGTGAAGACATGACAGGGAAATTTAACACTAGCCTGTACCCCTTTATTTGGCACCCTGATACAACCTTTTGATTTTAAAGCAACAGATCTTACTTCTGAAATTCTGAACCATATTTCTCAGGCAGTGGGTGGAGCTCTCCCTACCAGGCTGGGAGATGCTGTATCAGTGCCGTACCGCCATTTTAAGGACTGCTTGGTGACTCTTGGCATATTGAAGACCCATCTGTTGTTTGGACTGGGTTGGAGTCCTCCAAATCAGAGGGATTCCGGAGGTCACTGGGAGCATAAATTGAAGTAGAGGAAGGGAGGAAGGACTGCTGCCTTTGGAATCTTGGTGGCTAAGAGAGTGCTGGTGCACTGGTAGCCTGGCTATGCAGCTGGCTGTGGGTGGGGTGGAGAGGTGGTCAAGAGAGTGCCAGCATGGATAGTCTGGCTTGGAGCTGGCTAAAGGAGTACCACTGCATCTGAGGTCTGACTTGGAGCTGTCCCAACCAACTGGATAGGAGGCTGCTAAGGGAACAGTTGGCCACATATGGCTAATGCCTTTTCTTTCTCTGGCTTGCTTTTAAATTATTTAATAAATAATTCTAAATTAATACACAGTTTTCAGAGAATTTTAACCATAACAAGGTGGGTAGAGATGAGTGGTTTTTGACTTGAGTTATTAGAGAGGATACCTATAGCAATCTATTAGCTTATTGGAGCATAAGGAAATAACTTCTTTTTTTTTAGATTTAAATATTTTATTTTTTTAGAAACATTTTCCATGGTTACATGATTCCTGTTTTTACTTTCTCATTCACCCCCGCTTCAGACACCGCCTCCCCCATTTCTAACGTGCATTTCCACTGATTTTAACATGTGTGATCAGGAAATAACTTCTTAATTAGAACTGTGCAAAAATGAACTTTGGGGAAGCTAGGCAGCGCCATTATGAATTCAAATCTGGCCTTAGACATTTCCTAGCTTTGTGACCCTTGGCTAGTCACTTGAGTCTATTTGCCTCAGTTTCCTCATCTGTAAAATGAGCTGGAGAAGGAAATGGCAAACTGATCCAGTATCTTTGCCAAGAAAATCCCAAACAGGGTCATGGACAGTTGGACATAATTGAAATGACAGAGCAACAATAACAAAAGTGAACTGAATTTCCTCAAGACATAGTAGGGGTCCTCTCACTGGAGGTCTCAAACAAAGTTTGGTTGACCATTTGTCAGTGTTATTGTCTAAGGAAATCCTTTTTTGACATGGGTTGAACTAGATGTCTTCTGAGATTCCTTCCAATTCTGAGATTCTATGTTTCTATTATAATTCAGTTAAGAATGTGACCATGTGTAGAAGATGTTAAAGAGATAGGAGGGGGAAGCTGGGTAGCTCAGTGGATTGAGAGCCAGACCTAGAGATGGGAGGCCCTAGGTTCAAATCTGGCCTCAGACGCTTCCCAGCTGTGTGACCCTGGGCAAGTCACTTAATCCCCATTGCCTAGCCCTTACCACTCTTCTGTCAATACACAGTATTGATTCTAAGACGGAAGTTAAAGGTTTAAAAAAAGAGACAGGATATAATACAATGAAACTTAGAAAGAGTTGTCTTAGAAACAGACTGACAGATGAGCATTTCCTTTCCTTTGGCCCTCTCTTTAAAAAGTTTGTTCATCACTGGACTTGGCAAATGATTGGGCTTGTGTTAGAAGTAAGGGATGGGCAAGAAAAGGTAGAGAAAAGATAATAATTCTAAATCTATGCTCTGTGGGTTTCTGGCAGCTTGACTAGGAATGGTCATTTCAGAACTCTGTCTTTCTCTTCCTTCCATCTTTGCTTCCTTATTCCCCACCACCTCACACTGCTTGAAACCCTCCAAACCCCAGGCCATCCCACTTGGAAGAGAATGTTCCCTTCCCGTAAATTAGCAAGCAAATCCTCAAGAGGGCAGGTCGTGAGAAATACAGTCACATAAAATTGAGTTAATTTCCAGCTATTCTTAGTAGTAAATTGCATCAAGGAAGCAGGAATCAAGGCAATGGTCACCTCAGTGTTTCTGCCTCCTGGTAACTGGCTCTTGCTTTTTCATAAAAAAGACCACCACTGTGCCAGGCTCTATGGTGGGGGTGGAGTGGGGGTGGGAGGGAGTATCATCCACAGAGAACTGGACCCAAGAATAAAATTGGTCTCTGGAGAGATTGAGCGATATTATGGTGGGCCCTCACCATTCCTCATGAGCTCATTCTCTACACTAAACATCCATGCACTTAATGATATAAAGTGGATCTATGCTATTGCATCAATGTAAAGACTCCTCCATGAGGAAACACTCTCTCCCTATGCAGGTCACCACTTTCTTATGTAATAGGCATAAGTTTAAAAGTAGGTGTGTAAGCAGGCTAAGAAAAGCCTTAGCTGGAAGTCATGGACATTCTGAATGGAATGCAGGGGAAGGAGGAAGTGGCTTGTGCCTGAGAAAGACTCCATGGTGGAGTTGACTCCTGGCATCCTGAAACCATCCCTGGATTAGCCATGAGATCCCAAGTAAAGCCACCCTCAGGTCCTCAGCTGAGCTGACCAAACCTGGCTGGAACCAGGTTGGGAGGAACTTTCTTTGGGCCCAGTCTTGCTTAGATCATAGGAGAGTGTAGTCAAGTCCTTCCCCTGCCCCTGTGATTAGCCCTTAGCTTTTAAGTGTAGTAAACCCTATTCCCATCCTTAATCTTAGTTTGTCCTTGATTAAATGTGTTGCCTTAATTTATAAACTCCTGCCTTTACTTTGCTGATTACCATAGGCCTAATCTTGGTGCTTCAGAGTGGCAGTTGGACCTAACAGCCAATTCAGCAACAGAAACCCCTTTGCTGTTAAACTTTAGTCTCCCTACTTGTTGGGCCCCTTCCTATCATTCCTATCTCTCACACCAACCTGGACCCATATTTTCTGTTCAAGGCACCTTTCCCTGGTTTCTCCCTTAACACTTAGCAATTTTTATCTTAGAGAGTCGTCTTGGGCACTGAGAACTTTATGTGACTTGCTCAGGATCACACAGCCAGTTTGTGTCAGTTGCTGACCTTTGTATAGCATTTAAAGCTTTCTGAGTGCTTTATGTATATTATCTTATTTGATTCTGATACAACCCTAAGAGATGTATATTCTAGTGTAATAATCATCTCAATTTGCAAATTGAGATGATTACATGGCTATTCAACTAGGATCATGTTGTTTGTCCTTCATACTGGAAGAGGACCAATGGCACGTTCAACTGTGGCTGGCTGATCGGTCTAATATGAATTTCGAAGGCTCTTACAAAGATTAGGCCCACATAACCTATTAGGACATTTGGGATAGAGATGTCTCTAGATTTGCACATCTCATTTTTCACACATGTTGGCACAAACTATGGCTGACCCTGGGAGATCTCAGAGCGAGGGGAATTGTATCCAGATTCCCTGGGATCCTGAGAGTGGTGAAGGCTTACAGCAGAGGACATCAGACCTGCAGAGCAGCACCGAGTATGGAAGTGGTTTGTGATCTGGTGGACAGCATTGCAAACTATCTTTCCCTACCTGGATACCTTGTCAATGCTGTCCACCTCTGAATGTGCGTAGCGTTCTTTACCATAAATCCCTCAGAGCTGTCTTGTGTCATTGCATTGCTGCTGGTATAGAAGTCCATTACATTCGATTTTACCACAGTATATCTCATTTTTCCTTCATGCTATTTCCATTCTGCTTTACTTATAAAGCATGATGCCTTTTTTGATGCCAGCGTGCCCTGAATGAGAGATTTGAGCTAGAAGGGACTTTAAAGGTCAGCTTGTACACTGCTTCTCCCCTTTGCCCCCATTTTACAGGTAAGAAAACTTCTTCACAGTCTTCACAGTCAGCAAAGGCAAGGAAGCAGAAGATGGGGTGTTAAGATTAGGAAGAATGAGAAATTTAGTATAACTAGAATGCAGAGGGCAGGAAAGGAAATCATGAGGTTAATAAGAGAAATCAGGAACTGGTGGTGAGGAACTTCAAATGTCAAGCTAAGCATTTTGTTTTTGATCCTATTATTTGTCCTTCGTTTTCAAAAAGGACCAATGACATCCTAGCTGTCTGTGTATACCAAACGGGATGCTCAGATTTAACTGGATATGGGGACTTCCAAAGGGATACCCTGAAGAAACAGGGGAAGAGGAAGATCAAAGTTTCTTGCCATCAGTGTTATCTTTCTCCTGGAGCCAGGGAAAGCCAGCAAGTAGTCTTTAAAATAATTTCAGTATTTATGCCAATGTGAACTAGACTGCTGGCTTGAGCTAGGATGATGACAATGGATCTGACAAATTATCCTTCAGGTGATCCAGTGAGCAGATAAATGAACTATGGGACAGCCTGAGGGCTGGGTGTTCAAGCTCTCTGTAGCCATGTGAGTCAAGGGAAAAATCTAACTCCCAGATTGTCTGAATGATTGGCATCATCACCCCTTTCTGCACCCAGCAGAAGTCACAAGGTTTGTATTAAACAGATGAAGTGAAACTTGTTTCTTTTATCCTACTGGAGCCAGTGAAAGGGAAATTCCACCCTGGGAGAGTGAGGAGAATTAAGAAGTTGGAAGTTTCTGTACCTGTTGTTTGCATCTTATTACATTTTTATCAGATCTAATTAAACTGCTTTCTAAGATTTTAATCTTTGCATGTAATGTGTGCTAAGAAGAAATGGAAAGGAGTAGCTAATTGGATGAAGACACAAGTCATTAAAGAACAAGTCCTGTCACTAGATAAGAAGTGAAAAGATGACTTTGCAGAGTAGGGTGTGAAGTTGATAATAGACAGCTACCTCTGTCCATGGTCCTTCTTACTCATCAAGGATCTTATACACACATGGTTACCACACATCCCAGGACATTTGTAAATTAAATCTCATTTGTCATTGACTTACACGACCATGACAGAGCTACTTTAATTCTATTATCTTCATTAGTGAATAATTCCTAAAGCTAGAGTGCTAAGTTTCTTTGCCCTTTCCCAGATTCCCTTCTAGACCCTAAATTATTGGTAATAATGTGGATGAAAGCCACTTACGGCTTATTGCCAGTGATGACTTTGGTGCAAGAAGTGGTATCAAATATATCTTCCAGGAGAGATATAATTAGAGGATGGAGATTGTTAGCCAGGTAGCAAAGAGGATCCCCAGTGGACAACCCATTGGACATAACTTTATTCATCATTACTCTTCTAGTCAAACTGACTTTCTCTCTATTCCTCACACATGACACTTCATCTCCTCTCTCCACAACTTTGTACTTGGCCGAGCCTCAAGACTTGAATGCACTCCTTTCTTACCTCTATCTCATGGAGTCTCTTTCTTCCTTTAAGTTGCAATTCAAACATCTTCTTCTACATGAATCCCCCTCCCACAACTGCTAGTGGCTGCCCTCCCAAACTATTGAATGTATACTTTTGTTGTATTTATATACTTTACATTTCACCAGATATACTTATGTACATACTTGTCTCCCCCATTAGAACACAAGTGCCTTCAGAGTAAGATTTATATCATTCTTTGTATCTCCAGTGCCTCAAATACTGCTTGGCACATAGTAGACACTTAATCAATCTTTGTTGATCAATTGGACTCTTGTCCATAGAATATTCCAAGACTTGGAGCCAAACCCACAGAGTTCTGGGGAGCTTATCTGCAGGACACCTATGGGAGGATGGGGGAAGCCAATAAAAGAAACAGTCTCAAATAGATAAAAATCTGAGACTCCTCTTTTGACTCCTTTTCTAATCCACACATTTCCTTATTGTAAAGCTTTAAGTTCTTAGCAAACCAGAAGTTAAGAGGTTAACAATTTCTCTCCAAGACTAAACACAGAAATTAAGCAAAAGGCTGCGTGGACTCTGAATCTGTTTCTAGACACCTCAAGGTCAATAATGGACAAAATTTAGGCAAAACCTCCTCCAGTGGGGGCTATTCATCCCTGAGAAAGTATTCCCAGACTTAGCTTTCGATAATGGGCCAGCCAAAATTCAGCCTTGGCCTTGTTCTATTTTGAAGTCAAACAAATTTTTTTGTGTTTTGGTATGACATAATTCGTAACTTCTGTGCATCTGTGAAGTTTCGGAGGGGGGTTCTTTTGTGTGAAATGAGTCTTGAAATATATATAATAAACTCCATGCTCCTGGAGACAGAGCTAGAAGCATGAGCTAAAAGATCTTCCATGTCCTTACTTCTTATCAACTAAGCTGTCCTTATCAGAGATGATAAATAG
Organism: Gracilinanus agilis; assembly: GCF_016433145.1. Lineage (NCBI taxonomy): Eukaryota > Metazoa > Chordata > Mammalia > Didelphimorphia > Didelphidae > Gracilinanus > Gracilinanus agilis. The sequence goes on along the minus strand of NC_058136.1, from coordinate 76,817,836 downwards.
ATCTCGAGAGGAGGACACAGACAAAAAGCATGCAGGACAGAGAGAGGTAGATGGATCATCATCTGCTAGATGCTATCATCAGTGGGAGGACTGCCAATATTGATGAACCAGAGTGTGTACCAAAGGAATGCTTGTGTACCAGGGGAGTATTATTCTGCAGTGAACCTTTTCATAATGTAAATAACCATTGGGGAGCAGAGTGCAGTGGAAAAACCCCTTGATTTTCCAGTTTGGATCATTGAATCAACATAATTGGGCCAGTAAGTGGCATAGTGGATAGAGTGCTAGGCCTAGCATCAGGAAGACATCTTCCTGGCCTCAGACATTTTGTAACTGTGACCCTAGGGAAGTCATTTTCCTCATCTATAAAATGAGTTAGAGAAGGAAATGGCAAACCACTTCAGTATCTTTGCCAAGAAAATCCCAAATGGGAACATGAAGAGTCAGACATGACTAAAAACCAACTGAAATACATACAAATGGAATTGAATTCTGAAGATCACAGATTTAGAACTGGAAGAGATTTTCAAGCACCTCATCTAACCTTCTCACTTTAGAGATGAGTTAGCAGAAACCCTGGAAGTTTAAATGGTGTACCCAGTGGCATCACATAGATAATAAAAATAATCTGGGTTTATAGTTGAACTCAGGTCCTCCTGACTCTAAATCCACCATTCCATCTACTATACCATACCATCTCTTAATTCATTCACAAATATAATACAATCTTGTTTAGTGATTGTTGTATACCATTTGATCTGAGATCAGAATCCAAGAGTCAAATCTGGGCAGGAGAAAAGTGAAGCCAGAATAAGATGAATTAACTGGAAGATTAGGGAAGAACCAATGGGTTATGGGTCATTATGAAAGGGAAAAAAGACATGGCAAGAATAAGGAACCAGAAAAGGTGGAAATCAGACTAGATTTCTAGGTTGTGATTAAAAAAGGGGAATTTTAGAGTGTAGAGTTAAGGAAGTGAAACAATTTCAAGTATAAGCTCCTTGAGAGCAGGGACTGTTTGTTTTTTTTGTATCCCCATCATCTAATCTACTGGCACATAATAGTTACTTAACAAATGTTTGTTGATTGGTTGATCATGGATCCAAGCTATTCTAGAGAAATAGAATAATGATGGTGGAAAGAGGAGTTGAGGAGCTCAAAGAACTGTGAGAAAGCTCATCTATTAATATTTGTAGTAATAATATTAGAGAACATGGGGCCACCAGTAAGGAGATAACGTGCCATAGTGGAAAGAGCACTGATTCTGGAGTCAGAGGCCCTGATTTCAATTCACCACTCCTTTCCTTGCTATTTGTATGACTTTGGTCAAGTCATATCCCATTTCGGGGCTCCAGATTCCTCTTCTATAAATTGAAGGGGTTGGACTAGATGAATCTCTAAGATCCCTTACAAACACACACGCATGCACACACACATATTTATATGGAGTATAAACATATTTTCCAAGTGGCACACTCCAGTTCTGCAAAAGGGGAAAAAATCCAGATTTCTGAAGAGCATTGTATAGTACTTTATCTTTTCCTGAGGAATGCCCATACACCCCTCTCTGTGATGGGAAGAATCACCTCCCAAGATGGCCACACTGAATATCTGAAATTCATGTGCTGAGAAGGGGGAGAGAAGAGGCTTATACAAAACCTCCACATCTTATTACAGCAATAATAGCCTCTGCTTGCCCCCTCCACCCCCATCAAGTCATTGCCACTAATGCTTTTACAAACTCCTAATTGAAAAGCCACATGTGTGGGTCTCATAATTGGTCAGCTCCACTTACCCAGGAGGAGTGACTTCTCTAAATGGGGTTTTCATTTTCATTTATAGTTTAGAGAGGGGAGAACTCCTCCCTTTCTGCTTCTCTATGAAAATGAAAATAAAGCTGCCAAGGGAGAGTGATAATAATAACAGCTTACATTTGTATAGTGCCTCATAGTTAGAAGATGCTTTGTAACTATTAACCCATTTAATTCTTGAAACGCCCAGCTGTGAAGTGCATATGTTATTTTTTGTTTTAAAGAAGAAGGTATTAAGGACCAGAAAGATCAAATGACTTGTCTTTGGTCACATTGCCAGTAAGAGAAGGCAGCAGGATACACATCCTGGGCTTCTGGCGAGTGCATTAGAAAGAACACTGCATTTAGAGTTAGAAGTATTGGGTTATAGATTTAGAGTTAGAAGAGAGGTTAGAGGCATTCTACTCCAATCCCCTTCATCTTACAGATGATGAAACTGAGGTTCAATGAGATTAAGTAACTTGCTCAAGGTCACACAGTTGGCAAGCATTATAGGCGGGATTTGAATCCAAGTCTTCTGACCTCAGTGCTCTTCCTAATGTTCCATGCGAAGGTATGAATCCAGACATTCCCCCTTGCTAGCTATGTGATGGCAAATTTACTTAATATGTATTTCCTCTTATGATGGAGTTGCAGCTGAAGTGCCTGATAGCTCTGATATCCCTACTTTCCTAGGTTGTCACTACTGATCTGATTCGCTTTCCTCTTTTCAAAATCTGACCCTATAGTTAGCCATTTTTATCTTATCCTGTCCTCATCTTTGAATGTCCTACCTTTGTCTTACAGTTATCACTTGCCAAACTCCAACCTTGGACTAACTCCATTCAGGTGCTTCTAAATGCTGCTGTAGGAAGTCATATAATTGCGTTAACTCGCTGTATTATGCTTATTCTTTTACTTCTTCCTGCTTGACTCAGTTTTGCGCTGTCCATAGTGTCTTCTCTAAGACTTTTCTCCAGTTTCATATTCCAATCATATCAGAGTCATTCTTTATTCTTTCCATCTTTATTCATCATGGCAATTTCTCCCTCCAATTTTTTTTCTTTTTCTTTTTTTTTAAACCCTTAACTTCTGTGTATTGGCTCCTAGGTGGAAGAGTGGTAAGGACTAGGCAATGGGGGTCAAGTGACTTGCCCAGGGTCACCCAGCTGGGAAGTGTCTGAAGTCAGATTTGAACCTAGGACCTCCCATCTCTAGGCCTGACTCTCAATACACTGAGCTACCCAGATGCCCCCGCTCCCTCCAATTTTAACTGCTACATTTACTTCTTCCTCCTCCTTCTTTTTCTTCTCCTCCTCTTCCTTCTTTTATGTCTTAGTATTAATTCTAGGACAGAAGAGTGGCAAGGACTAGGTAATCAGGGTTAAGTGATTTGCCCATTGTTTCACAGCTGGGAAGTGTCTGAGAACAGATTTGAATGATCTGGTGCTCTATCCTCTGTGCTTACTAGCTGCCTCTAAAGATGGCTGTTCTTAAGAACTCTTTACTTGATCTGCCATCCATTCAAGGTTATTATACTATGTCTTTCCTCCCTTTCTTGACCAGCCTCTTAAAAATTGTATATGCTTGTTGTCTCCATTTCCCCACCTCAGACATCCTTCGAAGATATTTGTAATGTGCTCCAACCTTTTCTGTCAACTGACACTGCTCTCACCAAGGTTATTGATATTTCTTTTTTAAAAATAGATCTTTTTTATGTCACCTGAATTTTTCTATGTATTCTTCTCTCCCCCTTCCCAGGGAGCACTGATCTCTTAAATTGCTGAATCTGATGACCTTTTCTCAGGCCTGATCCTTCTTGCCTACTATGAAACATTTACCATTGTTGACCACTCCCTTTTCCTAGACCTTTTCTGTGTTTCAGTGAAATGACTCACTCCTGATTCTTTGTATTCCTATCTGGCTTCTCTCCAAAGTCACCCGTGTTGTCATCACTGCCAAATCCAATGGCCTTTTCTCAGTCCTCATCATTTTTTACTTCTCTGCAGTATTTGACACATCTGCCAACTCTTTCTTCTGGACACTCTCTTCTCTTTGGGATTTCTGTGACATTGTTCTGTTATGACTCTCTTCCTCCCTACCTGATCAATTTTTTCCATATTCTTCGAAGGCATGTTGTAGTAGATAGAAAATTGGCTTTCCAACCAAATTTCAAGCCAGAAGACCTGCCTTCGACACATA
>NC_058136.1:76786095-76813344 GCF_016433145.1 Gracilinanus agilis | reverse complement strand
GGGGGGGGTTGAAGGGGAAAGGTGGAGCATGAGTCATGTAACCATGTTAAAAATGAATATTAATAAATGTTAAAAAAAATGGAAAAAAAAAAGTCAACTAAGGACTTCACCTCCATAGACAGAAAATTCTGTCCCAAAACTGAGGCCAACTGAACAGAGCTTTGAAAAGGGTTGAATCCTGCCACTAGCAGGAAGTTCACTCAGCCTAACACAATGAGGAATATCTGACTTCTTTTTTTAAAACCCTAGTAAAGGGTTCATCTTAGAATCAATACTGTGTATTGGGTTCCAGGTTAAGATGGTGGCAGAGTAAAAAGCAGCAGCTTAAACTCTCCTAACCGAAACATACAGGACTCCTCAAGAAGACATAAAATCAAATCTAGACAAATGAAGGGACCCCATAACAGGGCACAACATTGAAGGTACGTAGAATCAGGGCATTTCCATGCTACAAGGGGGTGAAACAGCTCTCACTAAAACACTAGCTGTGCAACCCCCTCCCCAACACACACACCACCTACAGTGCCAAAGCCAGGGCAAAAGACTTAGAGCAAGTTTGGGGCACCCGTTAAATCCTTGGCAGCTACCTGGCATCACCAGGGCCTGTTCCTGAGAGCAGCAAGACTTAAGACCCCAGGAGGCTAAAGACCGCACACGGACTTTGAACGCAGACCCTGAGTGCAGGCACGGCCACAGATCCTGAGCGCAGGTGTGGACCTTGAGTGGGGACCCAGTGCAGAAGGGTGCATGACTATAGAAGCAGCACCCTGAGACTGTTAAAGGAGCTTCAGGCAGAAGAACAAGCAAGGGGACAACCAGGAGAATTGACCCTGAGAACAACTAGACCTGAGACCTCAGGAGCCTAAGGAGCGCAGACAGACCCTGGATGTGAGGATAAAACTGAGACGGCACTGGGCTAACAATGGCAAGCCAGACTCAGTAACTCCAGAAGAGAAAGATCAAGAAGAAACCTTTAACACTGGACAACTTTTACACAGAAAAAATCCAGACAACAGAGGAAACAGCAGAGGAGAACAAACAAGTAACCATATCCAAACCTTCCCCCCCAAAATGAAAATGGGTCACAAAGTCTTGAAGAGTTCAAATCTGAGATTATGAGAAAGATGGAAAAGACCTGGCAAGAAAATAGCAGTTTAAAAGCCATTTGGGGTTTTCTTGGCAGAGATACTGGAGTGGTTTGCCATTTCCTTCTCCAGCTTATGACAGATGAGTGAACTGAGGCAAAGAGGGTTAAGTGACTTGTTTAAGGTCACAGAGCTGGTAAATGTCTGAGGCAGACTTGAACTCAGAAAATTGAGTCTTCTTGATTCTAGACCTGACGCTTTATCCATTGGACCACTTAGCTGTCCATTGAAGTCATCTAAGAGTGAAACTGGTAGTGTGGGGGTAAAGGATTCCTTCTTACAGGAGTTTAGTGTTATGCATTAGGAATAGAGAGAAGGCCAATTTGGTTGGATTACAGAGTGAAACAGTTGGGGGTGCGTTAGTACTGTCTGACAAGGCTAGAATAAAAAATCAAATCATATAGGTCTGAATGGAGGCACTTGTATTTATTCTAAGAGGAAAAGGAAGCCACAAAAGTTAATTGGGTAAAAGGATCACATAGTTAACTCTGTACTTTAAAGAAAATTACAGTAGGGTGGGATGATAGAAAAGGCAAGATTATCAATTGATTGCGTTTATGTGGGATGAGGGAGAGTTAGAAGACCAGTATAATGCTGAGGTTATGAGTCTGGGGACCTGGAGGGATATTGGTATTCCTAACTGAAATAGGGATTGGAAGAGGGATAGGCTTGGTGAGAAAGAGAATGAGTTGACTTTGGGAAATACTGAGTTTAAGAGATCTCCAGAACATACAGTTTGAAATGTCCATTCAGTAATTGGTGATGCAGCACTGAAATGTGGAGGACTCCTTCTCTCTAATAAAACAAACCCTCATCATCTATCACAGAGATTATTTCAATATTATTTCAAAATATATTCAATATATTCCTCATTGGCCTCCCTGCCTTGCGACTCTCATCACCTCAGTCCATCCCACTGTCTCCCGAATCAACTTTAGTGGCTTCCTATTCCTTTTAGGATAAATATAATACAAGTGCCTCCATTTAGCCTTTAAAGCCTTATAAAACCTGACCCTTTCAAGGAATTTGCTGAGAAGGGGAATCAGATGTGAGGGATGTTGTCAGTGGGCTTCACTGCAGTGAGGGCCTTGGTTAGTTTGAATAAATTGAATTTTTAATGTACCCTGGTAGCATGGCTGCAAGACTGCCTCCAGCTTTATTCAGTGGCTCATGAGAACTATTGGGGTAGGGACTGAACCAGGGCTGAAGTTTGGCAAGAGAAGAGCAGGGGGTAGAACAAGGAGGCCAGGTATTCAAGAGTAGAAGATGGTATAGAGTTGAAGTGGCCAACTGTTTTCTATTTCACCCAAATGGAGGAAACCACTAATTCTTGAAATATTAAGGTTCTCATCAAGAAAGATGCTATATGATCAATGAGGCTATATGGTAATGCTTGTCATATGTTGGACCTCTACTTTTAAGCAGGGGGGCTAACTGTTATATCACTACAATTGGACACCAGGATCCAGGTCTTAGTTTTGTTTTCCAATGAAAAACTGAACTCTACATCTCAGTTTCCTCTTCTATAAAATATGGTTCATTTTACCCTTCTCACTTTTTTCTTCATACCTGAGAAAACCATTCTCTGAGTAATATCTGGCAAAACAATCCTAAAGCCTGGAACAGCTATGTGTGTGGTTGGTGTCATGTGACTGAGGAGATTTGACCCAAGAGACGAAAAGACCAGAGTAATGTGGTATAGCAAGGTTTATTTGAAGTAGCAAGGGGGCCCAGTGCTAAGACAATTGGCCAGAGGGTCCCATGTCAGAGTAATAAAGCAGTGGCAAGGGGGAACCTGATGCCAGTAAAATGGTGAGGCAGTCCCCTGGTGGGGGGGGGGGATGGAGGAGAGGAGAGGCAAGGAGGAGCCTGATTGTCAGTAGATGGCTATGGAGTCCCATCTGAATGGGGGGTAGCTATAGGGTCTTATAGGTTTGGGGAAGGAAAAGGGTATAGGGGACAAGGCAACTGGGATTGCCCTATTGGTTGTCTCTGGGGAATGTGAGCTACTTGGATTAACTTCACTGGATGTCCTGGTCTCTAGGGGTGGAGGGGTTCTCAGGTTCTCAGGAATGGAAAGTTCTGATGCTCAGCCATGCAGGACAGATTGAGGAACAGAGTCCTGGTGTTCTGCCAGGTGTTTCTGGGGCATGACAGGTGTTGGAGGGGGTGGCAAAGGTCTGTCTGTGGGTAAGGTGGTGGACTTGGAGTCAAGAAGATTTAGGTTCACATAGTAGGTGCTTCATAAATGCTTATCCCTTTCCTTCTCTTGTCCTCTCTTCTTTCAAGGAATTAGCAGTTCCTTCCCAGCAGTATGTTTTAGTCCTGATTTTGCTCCTAATTTTCCACGTGATCTTCACTGAGGCATCTAACCTCCCTGGGCTTCAGTTTCATCTGTCAAAGGGATAAAAGTAGTTCATTCCATCTATCTTCCTGGGTTGCAATGGATTAGGAAAGAGCTGGATTTGGAATCCTGGAACCTGAGTTTTAATCCTGGCTTTGATACTGACTTGCCATGTGGTCTAGTGCAAATCTGTCTCCATGTCCCCATAACTTCACACCACACTCCTCTCCCCTCCCCATTTTCCTCATCTATAAAAGAAGGAGGGTGGACTAATGATCTCCAAGACCCTTCCAGCTCTAAATCGGCTGTCCTAGGATCAAATAAGATCACCAGATGGGGAAAGTAGTAGGTCCTCTACAAGCATTACTGAGAAGAGCGGTGTCATCAATGCTATTCTTATCTATTGTGGGTGGGGCAGTATGGCTGCTTGGTGGTCATTCACTTGTCACTCTGGCCTCACTTCCACAGTGTTAGCTCGACCTAAGCCTCAGGATGGGGCAGAGCATGGAATGGACAACTGGCATTCCAGGTGTCCAATTACACATGTCCCTCTCCCCCATTCTTTGAGCACAATCTGGGTGGTTTTGCAGCATTTCCTGAATGGGGCAGTTTGTGGTCTTGCTCCTTTCTGGGTGATTCCATTTAATTTTCATGGGATTAAGTCATGAAGTGGACCTCAGAGGTCATCTAGCTCAGGCGTCCCTAACAGGGAGCCTATGAACCTGTTTTAGAAATATTTTGCTATTAGTATTTTATTGTACGCATTGAAAAACATGGCAAGATTCCCAAAGAGATGGATGACGCAAATAAGAATGGGGAAACACCTCTAACAATCCAACTCCTTTGTTTTTAGGCAAGGAAGCTGGGACCCAAAGAGAGGGAGGGACCAAACTGCTTTCAAAATCTGGGTCTAGCCTACTTTTCTCACCTTCCTTAAGACAGGGTGTTCCAAAAGTCTTAGCTTCTCTGTTTGCACAGCAACATCTGTCCCTCCCAGTCCATTTCCAATGATCATGCATTGACTGTTCCCTTTTGACCTGCTGTTTCTTAGAACTCTTTATCTTTCTTCAAAGCTCCACCTCCAGCATGAAACCTTCCCTGATTCTGCCTCTCCCCAATTGCTAGTACCTCTCTCCCTTCTCAATTCCTTTATTTTTATGAACTTAGAAATACACATGTTATCTCCTCAGATGGAAAGTGGTCTCCTGGAGGATAGAGCCTGTTTTGGGCTTTATACCCCCAGCATCCATTACAGTGCCTGAGTCAAGAAGATCTGAGTTCAAATCCAGTTAAGGGGACTTACTGTGTTACCTGAAGCAAGTTATACCCTCTGACTTCCTCAGTTTCCTAACCTGTAAAATGGGAATAATAATAGCATCTCCCTCTCAGGGTTGTTATGAGGATCAAATAAGATAATATTTGTATAGCACTTTTAAATCTTAAAGCTCTACATAAATGCTAGCTGTTTTAGTAACAATGAATTTGACAAATAATAAAATTTACAAATAATAATGATGCATGTCAATTGCTTGATTGCCCAAGGTCATAGTCATAGATATTCTTTAATTATTAATAAGATTTAGAGCTGGAAGTGACTCCAGAGATCATCCACATCAACTCCCTTGTTTTACAGAAGAGAAAACTGAGGCCCCGAAAGGTTAAAAGTTTAAGTTTCTGAGGTCAAATTTGACGTAAAAGCTGGGGAATGCTTTCCACTGCCTCAAATCTTCTACATTTTATGGAATGGTTCTTCTTGTCTTCTTGATATAAGGGAAAGAAAAAAAATCTCCTGAAGCCAAATACTAGACACTAGCAAAGTAATGTTTTACTAGCACAGAAGCATATGTCTGCTGGCAATAACGTTACTTCTTTCCAATGCATTTGTCAGAACTCCTTAGAAGCTTCCATCTTCCTTCTGAAAATTGCTTCCCAGCAACATCTAGAGCTGAATCGATCCTACATTATTTGGAGCCTGAAAACGTTGATCAAGGTGAAATCTTTTAGACGCTTAATTCAGGTTGCAGGGAGCATGTTGGTCCTTGGCAGGCTCCTCTGTAGAAGGGGAATTGTAATAGTCTCCCTGCTCCAAACCAGGGTCCTGAAGCAGATGCTCTCTTGAAGTCCCTTTTTGGCTATAAGGCAATTCAATAAAGTACCATTACATAGTGTGTAATTGGAATTTGGGAGACACCATTTAAAAGTATATATATATTTTCTATGGACACGTGGGGACCTTAAAAACTACATTTCCTGTGGTCCAACAGGTTTCTGGTTCCGGTTCTTTGGGCATGGGAATGCCTGTGTCACCACGCAGAGGTCAGTTTAAATGGGAGGAGAATCGAAAGTAAGCCCTCTTTGGCTAGCAGGCATGGGAAGAGACAAGAGGTAACAAAATGGAGGCAGCAGTTTTGAATTCTTACTGGCGCGTGGTCTAATGATTTTTATCTCTATCAGCATGGCTTTTATTAAAATAATAATTTCTATATTTATGTCAGTCTTTATCATTTTTAATCGTAACAATAGTTATTTATTTTGCTGAGAAACAGCTTATCATAAGGGGTTGGGGGACCAGACTGTACTCACAAAGACCTTGGTTTCCTTCCTGAAAATGAGTTATATGTGTCACCTCCAAAGCAGGGGAAAGGAGAGACGATCATTCCGTTCTTTCCTGCACAGCAATATTATAAAATTTTGGCTAAGTGGAAAATAAGGGGTCAGAAACCTCAAATAATCCAGTTTTGGGGAATGCCAGATAGAATATTTCAGGGGGCCCCATCACTGATCTAGACAATTCTTAATGATTGAGTTTCAGAGAAGAATTCAACCTGCATTAATAGGAGTTTCATCAATGGAACCCCAGATTTACTCCTTCTCCCTAATTAGTATTTAATTTATCATCTGTGTACATGTCATTAATCAATTAAAACACCAACCATGTATTAAACACCTGCTCTGGGCCAGACAATTCCTGGACTCTCTATTAGACTGAAAGTTCCCTGAGGGCAGGTTGGCTTATCATAACACAGGAGGTATAAAGGATGTACTTGATGAATAATCAAATAAAGGAATGAATGGGTGAATGAATAGGAAAATCATAAAATCACACTGAGCTGGAGCCATAGCAAAAATTTTAATGGTTAAATAAAGATTGGCTTATATCCAGGGCATTCAAATTGCCAAGTCAGGAAAGAGGACTAATTCTTTTGGGGAAATTTTTTCAACAATGAAACAAAATTGCTTTACTGGTTAACTGGAAAATTCAGTTAACCAGAGCCTTCCATCCCGTCATTGCTACAATTATTGCTATAGGATATAGTGTGGCCATCCAATGTCTACCCTCTCAACTGGGGATATGTTAGTGGACATAATGTTTTCCAGCCCAAGTACTCCAGTATGGGTGATGCTGAATTGGGAATGACCAGGCATTGTAGAATTGGAGTTCCTTCTACTTTGGCGTCATCTTACATGGCATATCCATTCTTGGTGTTATTTCAAGGATCCAGGCATTGGGAACTGGTGAACCTGCTAACTTTAATAACTTTAACCACCAGGACAAGATTATCTACCACCAAGCAAGGACATCAAGGAGTATATTTTTGGGAATTAATTTTTTAAAAAGTTCCAATATAAGCTTCCCCATTTTGTAGCTTCCATTTATATCTTGAGTCATAACGGTAGCATAGTGATACCTCACTTATCCGGAGACTGATTATCTTGCAGTTGCTCCTGTCTGAAATATAGGTAACAATTAGCATTCAAGTTTGAAAATACCTTTACTCAGTCAAAGCAGCTGCTATAGGATACATGCACCAAAACTATTATACTTTACTCATAAAAGAGATTCTTACATTCTTACTCAGAGCCTGTTTACCCTTGTTTTAAACACAGTTATAACAATTTCAGCTGTCTGATTTCTCTTTCTCACAGTATACATAGATAGAATTATGGAGTTAAAAATATCATCCAGCCCAACACCCTACCTAGAACATGAATCCATGCTACAACATCAATCTATTAATTGACAAGCATTTATCAAGCATTTATTCTCTGTCTAGCATTGTATTAGGCATTTGGGGTACAAAGAACAGTAAAAACATATACAGTAAGAGATCGTCTGGCCTATGTTTGAACCCTTCCAGTGAGAAGGATCTATGTAGACAGGCTTTTCTACCTGAGTACTCAATTTAGAAAAAAATCTGACTCCTTATAACTATACTCTCACTGGTCCTGGCACTGTCCCCTGGATCAAGGAGAAGGACAATAAATTAGATTAATTCTGACAAAGACAGCGAACACCTCCCTTTTCATCTTCCCTTTTCTACACAAAATGTCTCCATTTCCTTCCACCTGTCTTCCAATGGCATAGTATTGATTTCTTCATCCATCCTGGCTGTTCTTTTCTACATCTACTCTGACTTATCAGTGTCCTTCTTAAAATAGGCCTCTTGAGTGTCGTTGTGTATTTGTTGCTTTGCTCAATTGTTTTAGTCATTTTCTGACTCTTCCTGGCCCCATTTGGGGTTTTTGAAGATACTAAAGTGGTTTTGTAAGGATAAGGGGATAAAGGATAAGAAAACTCCTTATCCTTACAGTTTGCCATTTCTTTCTCCAACTCATTTTACAGATAAGGAAATTGAGGCAAACAAGGTCAAGTGACTTGTTCAGAGTCACACAGCCAGTAAGTGTCTGAGGTCAGATAGGAACTCAGAAAATAAGTATTCCTGATTCCAAGGCCAGTGCTCTCTCCACTGTACCACCTAGCTGCCCTAAAGTTGGTATAGATGACTTCAAAGGTTATTTTTATCTCTAAATCCATGAAGGAGGATTTGAATCTAGTCATTATAGAGTCATCATAGAGAATACATCAATCAATAAACATTTATTAAGTTCCTACCATGTATTGGGACTTGGGAAAACAAATGTAGTGAAGGAAACAATTTCTCCTCTTAAAGGACTTATATTCTGACAGGTAAGAGCAATAGATACTGGTGAGATGTTGGAAAAAATTCTTCTCTATCCATGGCCTTCAATAGCATTGGATTTTTGGTGCCCACATCATCCTCTTTACTCATATTGATCTTGTAGCCTCCCAAGCCTCAAGAGCTTATTCATACAAGTGGTTCTCTAGTGAGATCTCTCTCCTTGGTGCTGAACTTCAGACACAATTGTCCATGTGACAGTGAGAAGACATTGAATTTGAGAGTTAAGAGACCTGGACACTACTTACATGACCTTGGTTAAGCCATGACCCCATTTTGGCCTCTAGCTTTCCTGTCTGTAAACTGACAGGGTTGGGCTAATTGACCTTGAAGGTCCCTTCATGCCCTGAAATGTCACCACTCACACAGCTAAGGCTTACTCTAAAGAGTAAAGGGGTCATTGCCATCAGTGCGTACTTGGGTTTAAATAATCAATGAAGGTTTATCAAGGCCCACCTTGCATCAGGCACTATGCTAAGTGTTGGAGAATCAAAGTTACAGAATGAAATAATCCTACCTCTCAAGGAGGTTACATGGAACAGCTAAGTGATTGCAGTGCACAGAGCCATGGACCTGGAGTCAGGAGGACCTGAATTAGAATCCTGACTTAGAATTTACCAGCTATGTGACTCTGGTCAAGTCACTTAACCCTACTCTGCCTCAGTTTCCTCATTTCTAAAATGGAGATAATAAAAGCACCTATCTCATAAGGTTGTTTTTTAAGTGGAAATGAGATTTACAAAACTAAGCATGATGTAAATGCTTGATATCATTATTATTATCAAATTCTAATAGGACCTACAACATGTGTTAATATTATTAATCATAACAACATTAGTAATACTTATTATTGATATGGTTAATAATGATGAAAATGATCAGGGACACAATACATGTTTAATAACATTAATAATAATCATAAAGACAAATAATTATTGATATAGATATTCTTAAAACAATAAATCATACTGAGGGCTATAACACATAATAATATTATTAAGAACATGACATTATTAGTAATGACAGATGTTGATATAATTAACACAGTTTTTATTTTAATTTTTAACACAGAATAATTAGAGAAATAAATAAAATTAGAGAAATCAATAAGCATAAATTTCTAATAAATGCTAAGACATGTTAAAGACATTATTGAAATAAAAAATATTATAAATAATTACATATTTGTAACATATAATAACATACATATTTATGTTATTAACAATAATAATAAATACCAATGAACTATAACATGTTGATGATGCCACTAATAATCATAACTACATTATTAATAGGTAGATATTTATATCATTAACAACAATAATAAATCATACCAGGGGCCACAAACACATGTTAGTAACATTATTAATAATTTTAATGTCACTAATAATAATGATTAATGTTTATCTTATTAACAATTGTAATAATTATAAAGGGCATATAACATGTTAATGATATCATTAATAATCACAGCAAAATAATCATATAGCAAATAGCAAAAAATAATCATAGCAAACTATAATAAAATTATAGGTATTGACATTATTAACAACGATAATACATTTTAATGGAGGCTATAACACATATAGAAAAACGGCAGCTTGGAAAGGAAGCATTGGTCTAGAGAGTCACAGGGATTGTGAGCAGAGCAATAGGACAGTAGATTCAATTGGTCAGTCAATCAAATATTTCTTAAACGCTTATTTTCTGTCAGGTACCATGCTAGGTCCTAGGGATGCAAGTAAGAACACAACAATTTCTGCTTTTCAGAAGCTTATATTATACCGGAGGGAGACGGCATATTTATAAATAAATAAGTTGTGTCCCTTCCAGCAACAAAAGAGGCAATAATTTGATTGCTGTTCTCAGAGCAAGAGTATTGGACAGCAGTGGGCCAGGGGTGGATGCACATGCAGATTGGGGTACAACACAAGTCGTCCAGGCTGGGTGTACCCTGCTGTCCTAGTAGATGCCTTGGTGAGACATGAAGCATGCCCTTGCTGTACCATCTAGGACTGTAACTGGTGTTTCTTTAGAATGATGGCCCTGGATCAATAGGAAAACATTTCTGCACCCTAATATATATCATGACTCATGTATATATCTATGAGAGAAAGATTTCTATCTTTAATGCTTGAGTGTAAAAAATGTTTTTATGCCCTGAGAAATAAACATTGGCTCACCACCCAGCGATGCCAATAAATGAGGGAGGGGCTGCTGTAATGCCACATATCAATAGGAAGAATATATTATCCGAAACATTTTCGCATTTGTTTTCTCATTGGGCCCTTAATCTCTCTGGTTCTTGGTTTTCCTCTTCTTCCAAATAACCTCTGATAAAATACAGTCATGGGCATCACTTTCAGCAATGAGAAGGTGATAGTCCTGCTCTCTTTTATGGCAGTCACAACCAAAGCTGCAGTTTGAGATTCAGGACTGGGCACCAGGCTTTAGAAAGGACACTGATAAGCTTTAGAATGATAGTCAGAGGACGGCAACCGGTATGCTGACTGGCCCTGAGTTCGTGACATTTGAGGATGAGCCCGAAGAGAAGAGTCGGGGGTGAAATGAGGACTGTTTTCAAATATAAGAAGGATTGTTCTGTGGGAGAGAGATCAGACTTGTTCTACTTGGCTCCAGAGGGGTAGAGGCTGGAGGAGGAATTTCAGAAAGGCAAATGTAGACAACAGGCTTTAAAATCTATCATCTCATTTCATTCTCACAACAGCCCTGTGAGGCCCGGAAATGGAGATATGTTTAGAGCTAAAATAGAGATAAAATCACCTTAGTGATACACTTTCTCCCTTCCTCAGTCGTATCTAGGAGGAAACAGAGCCACAGTAATAAGGAGACTTGGATTCAAAGTAGGCTTTGATCATAGGATCATAGTTGGAGAGCTGGAAGGGACCTTAGAAGCCATGAATCCTATCCTTTCATTTCACAGATAAGGAAACTGAGGCTTAGAGAGATTAAATGATTTGGGATTGTAGATGGATGACCACCACTAAGTCGTCCAATTCAGCTCATTATTTTTGTTGTTCAATCATTCAGTCATGTCTGACTCTTCATTTCACAAGTGAGGGAACTGAGACCAAAGGGATTATGACTCGACCAAGGTCACAAAGATGGCAGCACTGGGATATGAATCCAGTCCCCCGTCTCCTTGCCATTGCAACACGCCGCTCTGCTCACTTGTTCCATTTGAGCAGAGTTACGTCTGTTCCCCTTCTCATGTGCAAGAAAGATATCCCAAAGTTGACTTTTTTGTCATCTCTTCCCAGCTTTCCTCCCTGAGGCACCCTCTCTCGAGCCTCTGGTCGCCCAGCCCCAGGACCTCTTGTTTACTCGGGTGCCGCTCAGATGTGCTCTGATACCAGTCTGAAGAATGAGATTGATGTTAAGTATCCAGACATCAGCAATAAACACACACACACACACACACACACACACACACGGCAAAGCAAAAACCTCGGCCACCCAACAGGTCAATAAATGATGAAAAAATGAGGCAATGGTTACAGACTCGTTTTAAAGCACTTTGTAAATAAGCTGCCGTGGTGATGAGGCTCAGTGATATGGCTCATGGAATCATTTGTGGCTTTGTAGGATGCCGCCCAGCCTGCCCATTTCATGGAGACCACTGAGGCCAGGAATGGGAAGACACTTGCCCAAGGACACACAGGGCTGAGAGGCAGAGTCAGAACTAGAATTTGGGATCTTTGGGCTCCAAGGACAGGGCCCTGCCCCCAATCCACTCTCATCCTCTGGGCTAGTTCAGCTCAGGTCTGCTTTTTGTTTCTGTCCTCAGTGGAGGTCTAGGAATGTGGGGGTTCGCAGACCCCTAGAGAAGAAGTGAGTCTCCTGGAAGTTACATGTTATACAGAAGAGCATTTTCTATCTGGCAGTTTTTGAGTCTGGAGAGAGGTGCAGATCTTTCTTCCTCTGTTCTAGGTAGGCAAGAATACATGAGAATATTTCTCTGAAACTATACAGTAAAAAGGGCAAGGAAGGCAACGAACATTTATTGGGTACCTACTCAGCCAGGCAACACGCTTAGCACTCTACAGAGTTTATTTATTTGTTATGATTATAGTTATTATTATTCATGCCATTTGTGGCCCTTGGGAGCTAGGTGCTACTGTTATCTCCATGCTAAAGTTAAGGACACTGAGGCAAGCAGGTTAAGTGATTTGTTCAGAGTTACGCAGCTAGTGGGTGTCTCAGGTTGGGTTTGAATTCAGGCTTTCCTGATACCAGGCCCAGTGCTATCTACTGTGTTGTTATTCAGTTGTTCAGTTGTGTCTGACTCTTTATGACCCCATTTGGAGTTTTCTTGGCAGAGATACTGGAGCAGTTTTCCGTTTCCTTCTGCAGCTCATTTTACAGATGAAGAAACTGAGGACAACTGAGGTAAATATAGGTAGTAAGTGTCTGAGGCTACATTTGAACTCAGGATCTTGACTCTAGGCTCGAGCTATATTTGCTGGGTCACCTAACTCTCCACCTATCTACTATACCACTTAGTAATAATAGGATTGTAGATTTTATTAACTATTATCCCTCCATCTTTAATTGACAATCATAATACAGAGTCAGTCAGGTAAGAAGTAGCTTAGTATAGTGGATAGAACATCAGGCTTACAATGATGGAGATTTGAGTTTGGCATGTGCTAGCTGTGTGGCCTTGGACAAGTCACTTACCCTAGTTTAGCCTTAGTTTCATTAGCTATAAAATGGGAATAATAATAGCACCTCTTCACAGGATTATAGTAAGCATTAAGTGAGATATTTTTTGTAAACTTTTCAAACCTTAAAGTACTGTATAAATGTTAGCTATTGTCAATCTTATTTAGAAGCTCTTTAGTCCAACCCTACAGATGAGAAGACAGAGGTTAGTGACTTGGCCAATGTCACGTAGACAATAAATAGCAGAGCTGGTTGTTGACCCCAAGTCTTCTCCCAGTCTCTCCTATAGCACCTTGCATCTCGTGTGACTGATGCTGTGTTATTCTTCAACCTAAAGGTGGAAGGAAGGGGGTGTGTGTGTATTATGGGGGAAATCACTCTTGTCAGAGCAGTTTATGAGTTATTCTTAATAAATATTTATTGAACAACCAAATGACAACAAATGTGCCAGAATGAATACATCCAAATGGCAGCCTTTCCAAAGGAAGCTGTGCATTTATTCCAAGTTGACACCATTGCTTAAAACAGACATATGTCACATATTAAAGTGAAATTCTGAAACAAGAGGTTTGGGTCTGGTCTAAGCTTTGTCACTAACTTGCTGTTTGACCTCAGAGAGTCTTCCACTCCCTGGGCTTCAGGCTCCTTTTATGTGATACAGAGGAGTTAGACTGGCTGACCTCTAGAGTGCCTTCCAGGAAGGAAGTTATTTTATTGGAACTGGACTGAGTTGAGATTATTTTCTCTAGGATTACCAATGATCTCTTAACTTCCAAGTCCAATAACCTTTTCTCAGCCCTCATCTTTCTTGATCTCACTGTAATCTCTGACAACCCTCCCACCCATCTACCTTTTCCTGGGCAGTTCCCACTCGCTTGGCTCCTGTGCCAGTGCTCTGTCTTGGTTTTCCTCTGGCATGCCTGGCTGTTCCTTCTCAGTCTCCCTTCTTGGATCATTCTTTTCTTGCTCGCTAAGTGTGAGTGGGTGTCTCTCCAGGCTCTGTCTCTTGTCTTCTCTCTGTATGTTCTTTCCTTGATCTTTTCAGCTCAGATAAGTCCAATTATAAAGTTTCACAACCTGGCCCCTTCCTACCTTTCCAGTCTTCTTACATATCCACTCTCCAATCCAGCCACCCTGAGTTGCATTTCCTTGAACTTAACATTCTATCTCCCAGCTTTACACTGGCTAGCTCATGTCACAGGAATTCTCTGTCTCACCTCTACCTCTTCTCTCCCCTCAGTATTTAGATCTGAGTCTACTTTCTATATGTCTTTCCTCATCTTTCCTCCCTTCCTCTTCTCCACTTATTTCTCCCTCAGATTATCTTCTACTGTACTACATATATTTTGTATGTTATTTGCATGTTGTCTCTCCTACTAAAATGGAAGCTCCTCGAGGGCAGGAACAATTTTTCAAAACTTTCTTCTATCTCTAGTACTTAACACAAATGCCTGACATCCAATAAGCACTTAATTGTTGTCTGATTGACTCAACAATCTATTTTTTATTCCAGTCTCTCACAATTTCAGAATTTTCTCATACTATATTACCTGGTCTCTGTTAGCTCCTTACTGTGGATAGAATAGCCTTTGTGAGTTGTCTGGTTTCATAGTAGACCCTTCCCATTAGGGGTCCAGTGGTGACATTCATAGGCACACTAGTACTTAGGAGAGCCATGGAGACAGGTAGTAACCAAGGTGGTATCAGGAGCGAAATGACTCTAAGAAGTCAATCCTTGCATTGAGAGCCAGACCCAGAGATGGGAGCTCCCAGATCAAATCTGCGCACAGATACTTCCTAGCTGTGTGACTCTGGTCAAGTCACTTAACCCCCATTGGCTAGCCCTTAACCACTCTTCTGCCTTGGAACCAATCCACAGTATTGATTCTAAGACAGAAAGTAAAGGTTTAAAAAAAGTCAATCTTGAGGTCGAATGAAGAAAAGAAACCTTTATCTTTACAAGCCAGGACTATTCTAGAACCATCCCTTTAATTAGAATGTCATTGTCCTAGATAGATAACTTCCATTTCCCTAGAGGAGAGACCCATTCCATTAGAATAGAAGAAAAGATAGCTCCTTATTAGCTATACTGATGCTCCAACAAGTTACTCCTAACAATCCCCTGGAGGATTAAATGAAGTAGCATGTAAAGCACTTTTCTAGCTTTAAGATGCCATCCTATGCTATTATTTTATTATTATTTTATTTACATATACATATTATTTATACAAATAATATATTATTCTTGTTATTATTATTATTTCATTATGCATACATCTCCGTAGCAACAGACCTTGTGCAATTTTCCCAAAAAGAATCTGCAAAAAGGTCTCCATTTGTCTCTCCTACTCATGGATTAGAGCCCATTTTGTGTGTGCGTGCGTGCGTGTGTGTGTGTGTGTGTGTGTGCACGCACGCTCGATTTATAAAGAGGGGCAACGAGGCAAAACAAGTTCCTGTGTCAGTTAGTGAGAACTGAGCATCCACAACCAGCTCCCCTTCCCCTTGATCTGGGCTGTCCTGTCTTTACCTCTTTGGAGGGTTGCCACACACAAGGGGGATTAGAATTGTTCTGCTAAGGATACAGATGATAGAATTCAGGGGAAGGATGGATGCTTCAAAGAGGCAGATTTAGGCCTCATGTGAGGAAAGACCTCGCAATAATCAGAACTTTAGCATTATCGTTGTTCACAGGATCATAGATGGGAAGCCAGAAGGGATTTTAGAGGCCATAAACTTTCGCCTTATCTTTTTATAGATGAAAAATGTGAGAGCAAGGGATGCTAAGTGGTTGACCCAAGGTCACACAGCTGGTAAGTGACAGTCGGGAATTCCTGAGGTCACACAGTGACAGTCATGATTTTAAATCAGATTCTCTGACTCCAAATCAGTGTTCTTTACCAGAATGTAATGGGCTATCCTAGGAGTTAAAAAACGTCCACCATTTTCCTTGGCTTTGTGTTCAATCCAAAGAGCTTCTGGATAGTATAGGGAAAAGTGGTATCGTGTAGAAGAAGGAAGGTTGGATTTGGAGCTGAATGACTTGGATTTATATCCTGCATCTTACACTTACTAGCTGTGCATCAGTGTTATTTGATCTCTCAGAAAACTTCAGTTTTCTAATCTGTGATCTGTGTATAATGATATTTCAACTATGTTTTAATGGTTAGAGCGTGTCTTAGATTCAGGAAGACCTAGGTTCAACTTTTGCCTTGAACATGTCTTTGGAACCTTAGGAAAATTATTTAACTTCTCAGTACCCTGAGGCAATTTTGCAAGAATGTTCATTTCAGTCCAGGCACTAGTCTTCATTGGTTGATGAATTTCTTCACTAGAAGCTTCTTATACCAGTGAAATCAGAGGTTCAATAAAACACATACATGCACAGGCACACACATACTTTTTTACCTCATTGAGTCGTTTGAAGAAAACACCTTATAAAAGTTTATTAAGGGGGCAGTTATGTGGCTCAGTGGATAGAGAGATAGGCATGGAGACAAGAGGTCCTGAGTTCAAATCTGACCTCATAAACTTCCAAGCTGTGTGACCCTGGACAAGTCACTTAACCCTCATTGCCTAGCCCTTACTGGTCATCTGCTTTGGAACCAATAAATAGTATTGATTCTAAGATGGAAGGTTGGGTTGTTTTTTTTTAAAGTTTCTTAAGGCCCTATAAGAATGTGAGTTAGTATTTCAGGAGGACATAGATAAGAATTGTATGTGTAAACAGGAACACTCCCATTCCCAAAAGTATTTGCTTTATATTGGTACTGGAAGCTCCTGGTGTGTATGTGGGGGGTATATCTGTATAAGCCACTAGGTGATCCTTTAAGTGCTGAGCCACAGGCTTTGAGTAAGTCCCCAGGTTTGAGGAGGACCTAACTTTTTTAAGTCCTAGGTCCCTATATATAAGGAATTGCCCTAGACCCTCTGGCTCTGAGACTGTTCTTTAGTGACCCAACTTGGATTTCTATCTAATAACTCATAAATCATTCATGTTTTGGCCCCCATCCTGTTGAGATCTGAGTGTCCCAACTTCAGATAATCCAGAAGAATTTCTGACTGATATGTAAATTGGAGTATACTTTTCTAAAGTGGAATCAAAATGAACAGAGTATATGGTTGGAATTCAAGAGAAGTTGGACTGCTCTTCATCATTGTCTGAAATTTCAATTTTCTCCTATGTACTATATATACTATACAAGTATTTGTCAATTATGCTCAAATGCTTTCTGAAGGAAGTCCTGTCCAGGGTCCTGATCTAAAAGTTTAAGGAAGGAAGAAAGAAGTATTCTGACCAAACATCCTGCTTCTGGACAAGTCCTTAGGACATCCTTCAGGAGGCTAATCACCAGAGGTTCCAAAGTCAGGTACAAACAAAAAATCATATCCAAACCTTCCCAAATAAATGAAAACTTTCCACAAGCTCTTGAAGAGTTCAAATCTGAGATGATGAAAAAGATGGAAGAAATCTGGCAAGAAAATACAAAAATAAAAATAACACTTTAAAAGGCAGATTTTCTCAATGGGAAAAGGAAAACCAGCCTCAAAAAGCTAGAATTGGGCAATTCAAAAAAGATGCCCCCAAATCAAAAGAACTGATAAGCAAATTGGAGACCAAAATCAAACAGCTGGAAAACAGGATGGATCAAATTGAAAAGGAAAATCAAAAGCTTATAGCAGAAAACCATTCTCTAAAGACAAGAACTGGGCAAGTAGAAGCCAATGATCTCTCAAGACAGCAAGAACAAATAAAACTAAATCAAAAGACTGATAAAATAAAAAGAAACATGAAATATCTCAATGAGAAAGTGACAGACCAAGAAAACAGGTCTAGAAGAGAAAATTTGAGAATCATTGGTCTTCCTAAAAAAAGCAGAAATTATTAGAAATTTGGACTCCATACTAAAAGAAATTATTCAGCAAAACTGCACTTAAGTTCTACAACAAGAAAGCAATATAGACATTGAAAGGATCCATAGATCACCCTCTACACTAGACCCTGAAAAGACAACCCCCCAGGAATATAATAGCCAAATTCAAGAGCTTCCAAGTAAAAGAAAACTTTTAAAAAAGCCAGAGACAATTCAGATATCAAGGAGCACCAACCAGGATCACCCAGGATCTGGCATCCTCCACACTAAAAGACCACAAGGCTTGGAATATGATATTCAGAAAGGCAAGAGAACTGAGTCTACAACCAAGGGATCACCTACCCATCAAAACTGACTACATAATTCTAGGAGAAAGTTTGGGCATTCAACAAGATAGAAGATTTATAAGTATTTGACAGAAAAGACCAGGACTAAATGGAACCACAAAAATCAAGAGAAACATGAAAAGGTAAATAAGAAACAGAAGGGAAAGAAAGAAAACTCTTATTTTTTAAATTTGCCCCTTTAAGGGCTTCATTAAGATCTAAATATTTGTATTCCTATGTGGAGAAATGTTATGTATAATTATCTGTAGTGAAGTCTATTCACTATTATAGTATTCACTATTATAGTAATTAGAAGAATTATTCATAGGGAGAGGTTGGAATACTAAATGGTCTAAGACGATATGGCGGTGGGAAAGAGGGGGGTGAATAGTAGAGGACACCAAGAGAAACTTGAATGAATAAGAAAAATAGGATATTCTATTACACACAAAGAGGGCATGGTAAGGAGAATGGATGAATACTATTATAAGAAGGAGAGGAAGAGAGCATTAAGAGGTAATATTTAAACCTTACTCTCAATGTAATTAACCTTCAGAGGGAAGAGTAACCATGTTCATTGGGATATAAAACTCTATCTAACCCCACTGAGAAAGTCAGAAGGGAAAAACCAAGGGGAGCAGGGGAGTGGGGAGGTCAAAAAAGGGATGGGAGAAGAAGGGGGAGGGAATTCATTAGGCCTTAAAAATAAAAAGAGGGGAATAATAAGGGAGAGGGTAGAAAGGGAAGTAAATCAAGGGAGGGGACAAGGGTTACTGGCTTAAAGCAAACCAATGGTTTAAAAGGAAATAGTGTAAGAAGAAGGGATACAAATAGGAGAGGATACTAAAATGTCAGCAAATACACAACTGATAATTATAACTCTGAATGTGAATGGGATGAACTCACCCATAAAACGGAAGCAAATAGCAGAGTGGATTAGAAACCAAAATCCTACCATATGTTGTCTACAAGAAACACATATGAGGCGGGTGGACATACACAGGTTTAAGGTCAAGGGTGGGAGCAAAATCTTTTGGGTTTCAAATGAGAAAAAAGGGAGGAGTGGCAATCATGATTACTGACAAAGCCAAAGTAAAATTAGATACAATCAAAAGAGACAGAGAAGGTAATTACATCCTGATAAAAGGCAGTATAGACAATGAGGAAATAACAGTACTTGACATGTATGCACCAAATGGTATAGCATCCAAATTCCTAAAGGAGAAACTGGCAAAGCTCAAGAAGGAAATAGATAGTAAAACCATACTAGTGGGAGACCTAAATATTCCTCTTTCAGATCTAGATAAATCAAACCAAAAAATAAATAAGAAAGAGATAAGAGAGGTAAATGAAATCCTAGAAAAAATAGATTTGATAGATATGTGGAGAAAAATAAATAGGGACAACAGCTTCACATGGTACACTCACAAAGATTGACCGTGAACTAGGGCATAACAACATGGCAAACAAATGCAAAAGAGCAGAAATAATAAATGTAACCTTCTCAGATCAATGATGCGGGCATTGTTGGAAATGTAGGCACTAAAAGACCACACCAATGCAACTATCAACAATATGTAAATAAGTCTTTATTGATCACACATGTTAAAACCAGTGGAAATGTGTGTTGGAAATGGGGGGGAGGCGTGAAGAGGGTTGAAGGGGAAAGTAAAAACAAGAATCATGTAACCATGGAAAATTTTTCTAAAAAAATAAAATATTAAAAAAAAACAACCTACCACACAAGGTGTGTGGATGCTAGGACTATGAACCCCAACTTCAAGGTTCTGTAATGCTATAATAAAATGATCAGATGCTCATAAGATCCTCCAAACATAAATGAAATTGAACCACAATAAAAACTAACCAGTGAAGGGAAGGTCACTGTCCTCTACCTTCCTGGTCTGCATTCCAACCTTCATTATGGACATCTTCTGGCAACGAAGCCCTTAACTTGTATAAAACCTCTCCATCTCCTTCCTGGGGAATGGACACTTTCAGCTGCTTTCTTACTTGATTCCACTAGTTACCTCCCCACTTCAGCTGTAGTCAGATCCTCACTACCAAAAGTCAACTAAGGACTTCACCTCCATAGACAGAAAATTCTGCCCCTAAACTGAGGCCAACTGAACAGAGCTTTGAAAAGGGTCGAATCCTGCCACTAGGAGGAAGTTCACTCAGCCTAACACAATGAAGAATATCTGACTTCTCTTTTTAAAAAACCTTACCTTTCATCTTAGAATCAATGCTGTGTATTGGCTCCAAGGCAGAAGAGTGGTAAGGGCTAGACAATGGAGGTTAAGTGACATGCCCAGGGTCACCCAGCTAGGAAGTGTCTGGGGCCAGATTTCAACCTAGGACCTCTTGTCTCTAGGCCTGGCTCTCTATCCACTGAGCTACCCCACTGCCCCGAAGAATCTGACTTCTAATCCTGGCTTGCTACTGAGGCTTTGGGTAAGTTAATGCCTCTGTGTTTCAGTTTACCTAACTGTAACAGGGATATGATATCTTCTCTTCCATCTCATAAAAGGTTAAATAGCATCTAACCAATGAAAGATGAAAACATACTTAGCTCTTGTCCAGAAAACAAAGTCCTATTGAATCCTAATTATCTTTTTTTTAAACCCTTACCTTCTGTCCTAGTAACAATCCTAATTCAGAAGGGCAAGGACTAAGCAAGCAGAGCAGAATCACACAGCTAGGAAGTGTCTGAGGCCAAATTTGAACCCAGGTCTTCCCAACTCCAATCCTGGTACTCTATCCACTGTGCCACTCAGCTTCTCTAAGAGTACTAAGTATCAATTATCATGACCTCTCCTTACCACCACCAATTCCACCAAAAAGAAGAAAACCCCACATGACCAAGAACAAAGATATTCAATAGCAAAATGAGAGGATCTTGTATAGAGTTCATGTTTGCTAGCACTCAGACCAGATCTCCAAAGGAAAATCATCATTTCACAGAACTTTGGTTCTGGCTAGAACCTTAGAGATCTTCAAACTCGACTCCATCATTTCATGATGAGACCCAAAAGAGGAAAATATATATTCTGTCTTCAGAATGTTCAGATGGGATTGGGGTCACTTTGGAGGCATGGACAGCAGAATCTGGATCCTAACATCATATATCTAGGGGTGGAAGGGACAGCAGATACCATCTAGTCCAGGAATGGCAAACCTTTTAGAGATGGAGTGCAGGGCCCCGCCCCCACCCCAACCCCCAGGCCAAGTGCTGTGCCCCTCCCCCACCACATACTGGGTACCCCCACCCCACTCCTTACCCCACACAGGGGAGGGAGAAAGTGCTCCCATTGGGCTGCTGGGCAGAGGGGTGGGTGATGTGAAAAAATGTCATCAGACACAGTAGAGGGAGAAGGGAGCAGCTCTGCCCAAGATCCTCTGCCTTTCTAGTAATGAACTCTGGGGATGGTGGGAAAGAGAAAGGGTGGCCAAGAGAGTTCTGTGTGCCATCTTTGGCACCTGTGCCATAGGTTTGCCATCACTGATCTAGTCTAATCTCCTCTTTTTACAGGTAAGGAAGCTGAAGTCTGAGGATTGGAGGAGTGTTGCATGACCTGCCCAAGGTTCTTATAAGTAGTCAACCTCAGAGGCAAGATTTAAAAGAGCACCTGAACCCCAAGTCAGGGTACTGCATGAGACCTAGAACATCCAGGCTAATAGGGATTTAATCCATCCCTCGGGGCAAACTGCCACTTCTTTTGTGTAGTGCATCCCTGGTCCCTCTTCTCAGTTCATAATCACTTGCTTTTTGTTATATTCCAGCTCCTGATTCACTGGCAATTTTTTGCCTGACCTTGGGCAAAGCACTTGGTCTCTGCAGGCCTCTATTTCCTCCTCCATCAAATGAGGGGAAATGGGGATTAGGTCCTTTGACTCTGCACATACTAAATGAGAATTTCTGGGAAGTCAGGATGAAGACCAAGCCTTTACAGAGCTATATGCCTTATCCCATAGGGGAGGAGCTGCAAAGGTCCATAATTATAGATGTTTTGCTACCGAATGTTTCAAATGTGACCTCTGGGATTTAGAGTGATTTTTAAGCATCGATGTTCATGTTAAAAAGTTTAGTGTAAACGGAATAATTTCGTGTTGGTTTTATATATCAGACCAGATAAAGGTCAAGGGAATCAATGCACCAAGCGAAGGTTGCTTGCTGTATGGGAGGAAAAGAGGGAGGCAGGGATTAAAATTTCATGGGCCAAAGTCCTTGGCTGCCATTGGCTCGAGCCAGAGTTGATAAATCCAAGTCATTAAAAACTGCACAGAACACGGTAAGAGGCAGGAACAGCTCATACAGAACCCAGAAATCCTTCTCTGCTTGGGAATGGCTGAGGCAGCATCAGGATCTCTGGCAGCCCCTGAAATGAAATGGGGCAATCAATCAATTAACAAGGACTTCTGAAACATCTACTATGTGCCAAGCACCGATACAAGGACAAAAGATGAAAGTATTTAAAACCTCGAGAAGCTTGCATTCTAAAAAGAGGCTGTTATTGTTCAGTTTTGGTGACCCCCATTAGGGATTTTCTTGGCAAAGATATTGGAATGGTTTGCCATCTCCTTCTCCAGCTCATTTCAAAGATGTGGAAACAGAGGCAAATGAAGTTAAATGCCTTTCCCAGGATCAGATAGCTATAAGTAACTGAGGCTAAATTTAAACTCAAGATGAATCTTGCTGATGTTCTGCCCACTTTACCACCTAGATGCCAAGAGAAAAGATGCCAGCCACATATATGAGGAGAGAGGAAAACAGTGGACAATGAAGTCCCTGGCTTTAAAGCATGCATACTCTTCTCTGGCAGCTGTAATTCCCCCAGCAGGTTGTGCATTTATTTTAAGGTCAAGGTTCTTGATTAAAAGAGCAGGGAAAGAAGGGCCCAATGCTTGGTTTGGTTGTCTCTTTCACATAGCAATACAATGAAGAGCAACCTTTGGTCAGATTTAGCCTCCAACATTTGTTTTTCTGAATTGTCATTTTCTCAGCCCCTTGGGAAATGAGTCTAGGGGCTGTCAGTAGATCCAGAGATCAAAAGGAGAATGAGATCAGTGTGTTTCTGTGAATGGATCTGAAATGCTGTGCTGGCGACTGCCTGAGGTCTTAGGTATAAGACATACCCCAAAGCTGGGCAAAGATGATTCCATCACAAGGCAGAGTTCTTGGCAACCCCTTCTAAGTCCTTCCTCTCAGGAATGCCTTTGTCAGAAATCACTGGACCCCAACACACAAAGAAATAATGAAAACAGGGTCTTCTGCAACAACAGCATGTTTAGTAGGTTCTCAGGCCCCCCAAATAGGGACAAGAATACTTTAGTAAATGGTAGCTTATCTATCACCACTCTAATTACCACCTACAAGTGACGTTCTCTTCAATCTCCCCTCCTGCTTCTGGACATCCACCTGGGATCCATTAGACCATCAGAAGAGCTCCTTGAGGTCCTTAGCTAGGCTTTGCTATGTCCTCCATGGACATATCCATAAAGTCGCTTTTCAATACAGTATGTGATATTCAGAGGTGGGTGAGTGATGGAGCATGGAGGAGGTGGGGAGAGAAATCTTCTCACCCTGGAACTTCCCTCCACCAAGCAGACTCCATCAGTGAGTAACTTTGGGGGTCTTCATTCTAGGGACCAGCCCACATGGACCATGCATGCTTCATTCCCTCCCAGCCGAGTTTCTGACTTGCTGGTTCTTGACACTGAGCTCCACAGAAGGTTCTCTGTCTGTCTGTCTGTCTCTCTCTCTCTTCAGCAAATAACTGTCATCACTGATGTCAAGGTTTGCTTGTTGCCTCTCATTTTGGGCCAAAGGAAGCCCTAGCCAATGAATGACCTATTCAAACTCTTTCCTCTTTCTCAGTCAGCCTCCCTTGTCCTGCTCTCATTGTTCAAAGACCAGCAGCTCTGTTCCGCATCAAGTTTGAAGGGCAGGATTTCCTTATGTGCATAGAGGTTTGGTGGCTAGCTCAGCTGCTGCCCTAGCTTGACCTGGCTTTCCCTCCGCAGCTGTGGTCTCATTCCCCTACTGTCCAATGTCCTCTCAATATCACAAAGGGCCATTATGGTTACATACCCTGGATACCTGTTATAGAGAAATAATGTCTCAACAGAATTTAACTTTTTTTAAAAAATAGAGACTTCATTATGATCCATCGATTGACTTTTCTGTAGATGTCTATTGTATTGGAATATTGGGTTGAATCTTTTCCATCCCCAGAGCAGAGTCCTGGAATTTTCTATTTTGGAAGCAATCCCTGATTTTAGCTTGATTCTTTCCAATTCAATTCAATTCAATTCAATTCAATTCAGTTCAATCCAATAGTCCTTTAACCTCTTTCTTACTGAAATTGAATGTAGAATTCGACATCTTGGGCAACATAGCATGATTATGTCTGAAAAAAATAATTGTCGAGTCAAAGGCTGGAGTAGCCGCTTTCCAAAGTGTTTTCTTGTGCTTAATAAAATAAGTGATTGAGGGCAGCTGGGTGGCTCTGTGGATTGATAGTATATAATTACAAAATCTTGAACCCCTGAACTACTTTACCCAAAATGCTTTTCCCTTTGTGCACATAGCATCTTCACATCCTGGAAGCTCTCTCTCTCTCTCTCTCCCGGCGTGAGCGGTCTGGAAAATTTGGCTTTACTAATGCTATCATTTTTCTCTACTTCAAGTTATTATTAATAAATCTTATTAAATATAATACTTGGATGTATTATATATTAATTTTACAAGAGCCAGGTCTAGAGACAGGAGGTCCTAGGTTCAAATCTGACCTCAGACACATCCTAGCTATGTGACACTGGGCAAGTCACTTCACCCCCATTGCCAAACCCTTACCACTCTTCTGCCTTGGAACCAATACACAGTATTGAGTCTAAGACAGAAGGTGAGGGTTTAAAAAAAATTAAACAATAAAGTAACTGACCTTAGCTTTCGTCATCCATTTGCTCATACATTTTAGCATCTTCCTTGGGGATCAGAAATCTCCTTAGATTCCTAGTCTCCTTCTCCTCAGTTTCTACTCCCTGGCATCCGTTGCCCTCTCATATAATGTTCACATGTTGCAACTGTTCTCCTGGCTCATCACCATAATACAAAATGAGGGTGAAAAGGAGAGCTCCATGTGGGAGCTTCCCAGCCAAAAGCTCAGCCACTATGTCTGTTTTGAGTAAAAGCGGGGACAAGCTGCCCTGGGCAGCTTACAAGCTAAACACCAGTATGCTCCAAAGGTGAAGACTCGGTTGGGTCCTTTGGCATCAGGAGGAATAAGAAGATTGCAGTAGTTTAGTAATTTACAGTCTATGGGGTCAAAGCCGAAGAGATTTTGGAGGAGTTGAAGATGTGAGATTGAGAATGGAGGAAAAATAACTCCTCAGACATGGGAAACTTGGGCTCTGGCATCTGGCTCCAAAGACATTGATCTGGGGATGAAGCATGATCCATCAGGGGTAATTGGGTGGCTCAGTGGATGAAGAGCCAGACATAGAAATGGAAGGTCCTGGATTCAAATTTGAATTCAGACATTTCCTAATAGTGTGACCCTAGGCTAGTCACTTAACCCTATTCATAGCCTTTACCACTCTTCTGCCTAGGAACCAACACATGGTATTGATTCTAAGACAGAAGGTAAGGATTAAAAAAAAGATCCCTCCATTGTTAACTATGGCCCTGCCTTCTAGACAGTGCTAGTCAGGTCTTGGTTCAGCACTACACTGGGGCCAGGAATCAGCAAAGGAAAGGCCATGGGATCATTCCATCAGGCTAATCAAGTCTAGTTTTCTATTAAAAGGTCGATAAAAATGGCAATCAAAGTATATAAAACAGCACAAAAATAAAAATGGCTACTGAAACCAGGTTATATATTCACAAATTCATGTACACATATGGGTATATATACACAAAAATACATATACGCATAGATACACACACAGGGCAGCTAGGTGGTTCCGTGGATAGAATGCTGGGCCAGGAATCAGAAAGAATTGAGTTCAAATCTAACTTCAGATACTTCTTAGCTGTGTGACCCTGGGCAAGTCACTTAACCCTAGTTTACCTCAGTTTCTTCTTCTCTAAAATGAACTGGAGAAGGAAAAATGGCGAAACACTGTAGGACAGTGATGGTAAAACTTTGAGAGGGGTGGGTGATGTGTTCAGGTGCACATGGGGAGGGGACTGTCTCCGTTTCCCTCTGGCTTTCTAGTAACAAATATTGGTGAACTCTGTGTTGGGGCAATGGTGGGAGTGCCCGCAGAGAGGGCTCTGAATGTCCCCTCTGGCATGTGTGCCATAGGTTTGCCACCACAACTCCAGGATGTCTGCCAAGACAACCACAAACAAAGAGCTAGATGTGACCAAAATGATTGAACAACAAAAAAACATACAAGCAAGCTGCATATTTACATATAGACTTACATACACATTATTATATGTGTTTTAATTTCTTGGTTCAGGACCAGATAACTTAGGATGCCAGATTTTTGAGGACCATCTAGTCAAAATTGGCTGTAAAATTTTAAATGCTTTACAGTAACTGTATTGAAAGTTTGGAAGAATATTTGTAAGACTAAACTATTGTAAACTGATCTGACATAATAAGCAGGATGGACTTTTCCTTGGGAAGCTTTCTGCCCCCACGCCCCAGAACACTGGGCCTGGAATCAGGAAGACTCATCTTCATTAATTCAAGTCTAGCCTCAGACACTTACTAGCTGTGTGATGCTGGATAAGTCACTTAATCCCAGTTTGCCTCAGTTTCCTCAGATGTAAAATGAGCTGGAGAAGGCAAACTACTCCAATATCTTTGCCAAGAAAACCCCAAAATGGGCTCACAAAGAATTGGGCATGACTGAAACAATTCAACAATAGGGGAGATGCTA
>NC_058136.1:76761121-76785595 GCF_016433145.1 Gracilinanus agilis | reverse complement strand
TGACCCATTCTTGATCTCTCCTTACCTCTCCATCTCTCTCTCCCTCTCTCTGCTATCTCAGTCTCTTTCTCCCTCAATCCCTTTTCTTTCCTTCCCTTTTCCCTTTCTCTCTCTCTGGTCCCATCCCTTTTCCCTTTCTGTCTTTCCACACCCCTGCTCTTTCTCTCCTCCTTCTCTCTGTCCCTCTCCATCTCTGATTCTGACTCTCTCATTCTCTCCTCCTTTCATTGTCTCTTTCTCATTCAGTCTAAATTTTTCTGTTATTTTTTTGCCAGATCTCTTCCATCTTTCTCATCATCTCAGATTTGAACTCTTCAGTAGTTTATGGCTAGTTTTCATTATTTTGGAAAGGTTTGGATATGATTACTTGTTTGTTCTCCTCTGCTGTTTGCTCTGTTGTCTGGATTTTTTCTGTGTAAAAGTTGTCGAGTGTTACAGATTTCTTCTTGATGATCTTTCTCTTTTGGGGTTCTTGTCTCTGACTTGCCATTGTTAGCCCTGCACCCTCTCAGGTTTATCTTCACACTCCGGGTCTGCTGCACTCTTCAGGCTCCTGAAGTCTAGTTGTTCTCAGGGTCAAACCTCCTGGTGGTCCCCTTGCTTGTTCCTCTACCAGAGGCTCCTTTAACAGTCTCAGGGCTCTGCTTTCACAGTTGTGCACCCTCTGCACTGGGTCCCCACTCAAGGTCCAGGCCTATGCTCAAGATCCAAGTCCTCGCCTGCGCTCAGGATCCGTGCCTGCTCTTGCTTCTGAGCCCGCACCTGTGCCTGCTCTCAGGGTCTGTGATCAAAGTCAGAGCATTCTTTAGCCTCTTGGGGTCTTAAGTTGTGCTGCTCTCAGGAGCAGGCCCTGGTGACCCAAGGTAGTTGCCAGGGACTTAATGTGTGCCCCAAACTTGCTCTAAATCTTGTGCGCTGGCTTTGGTACTGTAGGTGGGGTGGGGTGGGGGAAGGGGTTGCTCAGCTCACGTTTTAGTGAGAGCTATTACCCCCCTTTATAGCATGGAAATACCCGATTCCATGTACCTCCAATGCTGCGCCCTATTGTGGGGTCCCTTTGATCCTCTGGATTTTTTTTTATGTCTTCTTGAGGAGTCCTATATGTTTCAGTTAGGAGGGGTTAAGCAACTCCTTTTTACTCTGCCACCATCTTAACCAGGAAGTCTCATGATTTATGACATTGAAAGGATCCATAGATCACCCTCTACACTAGACCCTGAAAAGACAACCCCAGGAATATAATAGCCAAATTCAAGAGCTTCCAACTAAAAGAAAAAATATTACAAGAAGCCAGAAAGAGACAATTCAGATATCAAGGAGCGACAACCAGGATCACACAGGATCTGGCAGCCTCCACACTAAAAGAACCAAGGCTTGGAATATAATATTCAGAAAGGTAAGAGAACTGGGTCTACAACCAAGAATCAACTATCCGGCAAAACTAACTATATTATTGTGGGGGAAAGTATGGTCATTCAATAAAATCAAAGACTTCCAAAAACCGGAGTTAAACAGAGAGTATGCTGCCCAAACCCAGAACTCAAGAAAATCAACATAAGGTATTTAAGAGAATGGGGGGGAGGAGAAATTCTTTTCTTTAAGGGACCAAAAAAGTTCAATCAATTTGTATCCCAAGATGGGCTTTGTGATGAGGCATTGCTGAGGCCCAAATGATTCACCTCCCTCCAGTGACCCTGAAAATGAGTTTCTCTGAACTTAGCAGCTGGTTCTTGGACAACAGATAATTTGATCCATCAATAAGCATTTCTCAGGCTTCCAATATGGACTTTGCTAGGTTCTGAAGACATAAAAATAAAATTAAATAGTCCCTGCCCTCAAGAAACTTAAGAGGCTCTCAAAGGAGGCAATACACATATTTTATGAATATATTTATGAATACCCATTATATAATACATATATGTTTATAGAAATGTATTTCTATATGAATAAATGGCACATGTACAAAATAAAATCAAGGTAAATATTTTTGAGGTAGAATTAGCAGCTGTTGTGTGTGAAAATGAAGAAAAGCTTTATATCAATTATAGTCCTTGAGTTGAGCCTTGGAGGGAAACTAGGGAGGGGCAGAAGGAATAACATCCCAGGAATGGGGCACAGGCAATGCAAGGGGCAGAGTTGGGAGGCAATGTTAAAATCACTGGCTTGGCCAGTGTTGTATCTATAAAGGCCTCTATATCATTAGGAATTCTTACTCTGCCTCAGGTTTTGCACTGACCTTGTTATTTCATTGGTGTCATCCATGTAAACCCTCTCTTGATGCTGGTCCCTTCCCTGCCTCCTTATCCTTTGTGATTCCTGTTCATCACTCTTCCTTATATTCTCCATTAAGGATCCATCCAACTTTTTTTGTCTTTTGACATTGCTGAGGATAGTACAGTGAATAAAGTGCTAGACCTGGAGTCAGGAAGACTCATCTTCCTAAATTCAAATCTGGCCTCAGACACTAGCTGTGTGACCCTGGACAAATCACTTCACCCTGTTTGCTTCAGTTCCTTCATTTATCAAATGAACTGGACAAGGAAATGGCAAACCACTCCAGTATTTCTGCCAAGAAAACCCCAAAAGGGTTCATGAATAGCTGAACATGACTGAAATGGCTAAAGCAGTGATGGGCAAACTATTCCCCAAGGGCCAGATCCACCCCATAGTTTGCTCAACACTGCTTTAAGCAATTCCCTAATCACTAGACCCCCACATCCAGATATAATGATTAGGGAATTTAAGGCAGTGTTGGGCAAACTACAGCCTGGATCTGTCCCGCGGGGAATAGTTTGCCCATCACTGGACTAAACGATAGCAAGGTACCATCCTGACTTTCCACCTTGTGTGAAGTAAAGACCTTTCCATCCAAAGTTTCCTTGTGATTGTTTTGTATGCACCTCGTGATGCTTATATGTGTATACAATATCTCCTCTTGAAGGCAGGACTCTGCCCTGGGACCAGATCATTTCCTTTTCAGATCATACATTTCCTCAGGGATATTCCAATGGAGAGAGGGAAACAAGGTGAAGTTGGTAGAGGGCAGGCACAGGAGATAGTTTGACGGGGGCTCATTTCTTACCTCTGACACACACCAACTGTGCTGCTCTGGGCAGCTCCTTAATCTCTCAGTGATCCCAGAGGACCTCTGACGTTTATTAGGACATGTCACAAGAGTTAGAGGCCTCAGTTTCCTCATCTGTAAAATTAGGGAGCTGCATTCAGTGGCCTCTAAGGAGCATTTTGTCTTTAGAGCTATGATGTTATGACTGGACGGTCCCTCCTAGCTCAAGATCTCTGGTCCTAAGAAAAGATGAGACTAGAAAATAGTAACAACAATAATAACACCTCACATTTTTAGAGCTTATTAATTTCACTCAATTGCTTACTGTGAGATGGATGGTGCCTGAAAGAAGAACAAGCCAGGCATTTGAAGGGAAGATCCAAGACTTGTGGGGGGAGGACACTGGATTGGGGTCTATGGGGGCCTTTGAGCTGGGGTGTGCCACCTTGCCTTGGCATCATACATCACACATGCACACACACACCCCCTCCATCTGACACATTCTCTTCTCTCTCTTTTTTCAGAGTTGGCCAGAAACAGCATCTGACTCTGAACTAAGGAAATGAAGTTTGGATTTTCCATGTGCTTGGGAAACCTATCACTTTCACTCCATGGCTAGGAGACAGTCCTTTGTTAAGAGGCAGCTGCGGGGGTGGTGCCAGCTGCATGGGTGCCCCAGGGTGAGTGGATGTCATTCCTCCATCCCTCAAGCTGTTCCAGAGTCACTGAATGCCTCTGGTACATTGAAGAAAGTGCTGGGGCTCCCTGATTGCCTGGGGATACCTTGGCCTTCCACTAGCCTGATGTACTCCATTTCTATTGAACAGAAATCAGAATCTTCTTTGGGGTATTTGGATTTAGAAACAGGTACCTAGGATCATAGGCCCAGAGCTGGAAAGGACCTCAGAGGCCAATTTCCTTATTTCACAGAGGAAGAAACTGAGGCCCATGGAAGGGAAGTGACTTGCCTAAGGTCATTCATATAGGACTGTTGACTTGGAGATGGAAGAGGGGAAGAGAGAGAGAGGGAGAGAGAGAAGATATCTAAGTCAAATTATCTGTAGTTCAAACTGGTATTTCACAGAAATGGGAAATAAATGGAGGCTTAGAAGTACTTGTCTAAGGTCACACAGCACTTTAGTGGGAGAACTGGTCCTTGAATCCAGGCCTTCTGACTTCGAGTCCAATATTTCTTTCTATTATATCAAAGGTGCTTCTATCAGTTTTCTAGATAAGCAAACAAGATTTGTTTTAGTGGCATTTCTTTTCTTCATCTGTCATTCATTCATTCATTCATTCATTCAACAAACAGTGATTTACAAAGTGGGCGCCACCCCCCCTGGTGGGTGCTGCAGTGATCCAGGGAAGCGGTGATGGCCACACTTTTTTTTGTATTACATTCTATTCTGAGTTAAATAAATAGTTCCATAATTTCCAGGGGGCGCTAAGTAATATTTTTCCTGGAAAGGGGGTGTGGTAGGCCAAAATTGTTTGGGAACCCTTGCTTTAGAAGAAACTGGGGTGTAGTGACTTTAGACTTTGTGGAGCCTATTTCTTTTAAGCTAAAGCACAGGCAATGCCATATAGGCAGGAGTGCTAGTCCCAGAGGACTGGGATTCAAATTCTGACTTTTCCATTTTTTTCCTGAGTGACCTCTGACAAATTCTTCTCCCTTCTTGAGCCTCATTTTCCTTCTTTGTAAAATGAGAGGTGGGACCAGATCATTTAGAGGATGTACTTGGAGAGGTCATAAAACAAAGGTAGGGCTCTTGGTTTTGCCATTTACTACTTAGATGACCTTAAGTACAAATCACTTGATTTCCCTTGGTCAACCCAAGTTCCTCATCTATAA
The DNA here is from genome assembly GCF_016433145.1 of Gracilinanus agilis. Classification (NCBI taxonomy): domain Eukaryota; kingdom Metazoa; phylum Chordata; class Mammalia; order Didelphimorphia; family Didelphidae; genus Gracilinanus; species Gracilinanus agilis. The sequence goes on along the minus strand of NC_058136.1, from coordinate 76,780,679 downwards.
AGTGACTAGATAGTTTTTGAAGTTCTTTACAGCATGAAATCTACGATCCAAGGATCTCTAAGGTTCTTTCTATTGCTTAATTCCATCATCCTAGGATCCTTACTGCAATAAAGGCTGAAAGTCACTGACTTAACCAATTGGTCCATTCATCCATAACCCAAGGTGCTCCTTGGTAGCAGCTAACAGACTTGCCAGAACACTCACAATGAAGAAATGAACAGTCTCTTTCTTGGGCTGGCCTTGCCTTTTTACCCTTCATAAAGTGATGGCACTTTGTGAAACAGCATCCACAGTCAAGTATCTATTCATTATATGACCATGGTCAAGACATGTAATGCCTCAGTTTCTTCATTTGTAAAATAAGAATCACAGAACTTTTATAACCCGCCTCATAGGTAGATAATTATCAAATTCCTGTGGCCTCATTGTAAAAGGCATATATGGGGGTGGGGATTTCCATTAGCAGAACTAACATGAAGCTTGGCAAAGACATTACCAAGGAGTAAGGGGCCTTGGGTTCTTCCCCTGGCTCAGGAGCTAACTTAATATGTGACTCTGGATAACATTCCTTACCTCTCCAGTCCCAGTACATACCTCTGTAAACTGAGAGGACTGGACTAGATTTGCGTTATCAAAATCAAATAGAGGGCAGCTGGGTAGCTCAGTGGATTGAGAGTCAGGCCTAGAGACGGGAGGTCCTAGGTTCAAATCCGGCCTCAGACACTTCCCAGCTGTGTGACCCTGGGCAAGTCACTTGACCCCCATTGCCCACCCTTACCAATCTTCCACCTATGAGACAATACACAGAAGTTAAGGGTTTAAACAACAACAAAAAAATCTTGAAAAAAAAATCAAATAGAAATAGGGTCGAATCTGTTCTCCTTGACTACATCTTGACTTAGTTTTAAAATGCCAAGTTATCTATATTTTATTTTATTTTAATTTTGTGAAATATTTCCCAGTTTAATATATATTTTAAACCATTACTTTCTGTCCTAGTAGTAACTCTAAGACAGAAGGGCAAGGGCTAGGCAAATGGGGCTAAATGACTTACCTAGGGTCACACAGCTAGGAAGTGTTTGAATTCAGATTTGAACCCAGGTCCTCCTGACTCCAGGCATGCAGCTCTATCCATTAGGCCACCTAGCTCTCCCACCCCCATTATGTCTTAATGTGGTTCTGACTATACTCAAGAATGTTCGACCCTTTTAGACAAGATGATGTCTAGGGCTCCATTTCAGTACTCCATCTCCATCTCTTGAGAACCCTTCTGATCCTGAACAGGAGTCATGAAGACACTGCTCCAGCAGTGGATTTTTGAGTGTGGTCACACAGGCATTTGTCCCTTGTAAATTCAATTCCATTTCAAACCAATGGTCACTTGGTAAGCACCTAGAATGTGCCAGGCAACATGGCAGCAGTGGTTAGATTGCTCACCTCCCAGGCAGGAAGGCCTGGTTTCAAGTTCCAACTTTAACATCTATTAGCTAGTTGGCCTTGAGTAGCCTACTTAATGTTTCAGTACCCCCATAGAACTTTGAAGATTATTGTGTTGCAAAGAAAATGCTGACCTGTTTGAAGTTCCTCCCTGGAGGTTCCCTACAAAAATAAAATCTTATCTAAAAAATGTGCCTGGCACTGTGTTAGGACTTGAGATTCAAGGACAAGAAGGAAAACCATTCCTGCCATCTCACTCTCCCATCTTCACTCTGTCTCTGTCTCTGTCTGTCTGTCTTTCTGTCTGTCTGTCTCTGTCTCTGTCTCTGTCTCTGTCTCTCCATATATCTATATGTTTTTTTCTCTTCTAAACATCAACATTCTGGTTTATTCTATAGGTAGAAGTCCAGAGAAGTAAATCTTGAATGCATGGAAAGAGGAGCTCCCCAGTCAACAAGTGTTTTAGAAAGAAGCAATTCGCTTCTAACAGGAAAGAGCAATTAGCAAACTCCCAAATGTTTCTTTGTGATCCCCAACAAATAAGTGGGCTGTTTATGGCTTTTTCTTAACCCAACCATTCGAGGCCAGATCACTGACAAATGAAATTATACCGAGATTTCAGGAGTACATGTGGATTTTCTGAGGAATCTTACCTTCCCTGGAGAACCGAGGCTCAGTCATCTCTTTTATATGGAAGCACTTGTGTTCACAGCTTCATGCATTAGTTAAACAAAACAACCGTTACCTTCTGGAAGGAAGAAATGAACAGAAGGATAATGTATGGATTTTCCAATTGTTCTTCCCAGTGGTGTCAAACCCAGCCTTTGGTCTTTAGTGTTTTGGAGGCTAATTTTTGGGAGATGGTTCTTTAAGGGTTTTTTTCCCTAGTAGGCCTAAAGCAAGGATGGGAAATCCTTTTTTTACCTTTCTTTTTGGAATATTGAAGTCTCATGAAAATAATGACAAAAATATAATGAATGAGTCAGTGTTTTAGTGCTAAGAGGACCTTAGAGATTATAGGATCTTAGATTTAGAAAGAGAAGGGACAGACCTTAGAGACTATCAAGTCCAACCTTTCATTTTACAGATGAGGAAACAGACCCAGGGATGCTAAGAATTTGCCCAAGGTAATAACAGGATTAGAACCCAGGTCATTCAGAAAGAATATAGGATCATAAATTCAGAGCTAGAAGGGGCCTGAGACGCCATTTAGTACAATGCTTTCTTTTTACAAAGAAGGAAATTGAAGTACCTCCTTTTAGATGACCTGAGTGACAGAGCTGGAATTTGAGCTTAGGCCCTGTCCCATTTCTGACACAGACGGGCTCTTTGAGCACTTGGGCAAGTCACTTAATCTTGATTTTCTACACAACTCTAGAACTATGAGTTACAAGAGAAAGGGCCAACCTACATTGCTAAAGGAGTTTCCTTATCTGGGAATTCCCTGTACCAGTGAACTCATTCCTTTTTAACCAGCAGTATTATTGCTATAATAATTTTAAATGATTACATTCGTTCTTATTACTACTGTTGTGATTAGATGTCTTCCTCTGAGACCCTCCCTGTACTCTGCACACAACTGACATTAGGAGAAGGAATGGAGGAAGCACGCTGTGCCCTGTAATCTCAGAGCCTGGGTAGGGATGCTCACTGATCCATGAAGTGCTCTTTCTGCTAAAATCTTTCATGCCCCAAGCAGAGAGAGATCCTCCTGGGAGAGAAAAGTTGCAGTTAAAGCTCATTCTCACTGAAGGATAAAGGGACTGAGACTAGGTTTTCTCTGAGAGCAGGGTTTGATGGCAGGAAGGGCAGAGAGCAGAAAGTCACTCAAGGGTGACAAAGAGAAACTCCTGACTTTGTGGCTTTGCATCTACGAGGCTGGCCTTGACTGGTCCGTGGCAGTAGGGGGCGATGGAAATAGTCCATGTCCTGAAGTCAAAGGTGATTGGCTCCTATCTTCCTTGGACACTTCCCATGTGACCTTAGGCAACCATTCAGGCAATAAGCATCTTTAAGTGCCTCCTCTGTGCCAGGCACTGGGCTAAATCCTAAAGCTATAAAGGCAAAAATATTCCTTCAAGGAGTTCAGATTCGAATGGGGCATGTAACAACTATGTATGAGAACAACTTGTTCCAAGAGCTGTGAAGATGGTTGAAGCAGGTTCTATGGAGTGTTTAGGGCTCGGTCATACATTGAAGATGCAAGGTTAGCCACCCGCTACATCCCTGGCCTCCGCCAGTCCTGACTTTTGTCTTGCCGCTGGACTTGGATGACTCTGGAAGAGAGAATGAGGCTGACTACTTTGTGCAACTCTACCTCAATCTGATCCAGTACAAGGTGAAAGGGAAGCTGTCATCTCATGAGGCCATTGGTGCTCTTTGAAGACAAAGGACGAATGACAAGAAGATCCAAGATCTAGTCAGTGTAGATGGGAAGTCCTTCCAGAGGGAGGGCACTCGCAACAGGGGAGGGCACAACTTCCCTGGGCATCAATTTTCTTATTGGTACGATAAAGGATTTGGACCAGATGCCCTCTGAGTTATTTCCTGCTTCAGATCTATGATCCAAAGGGGATCCTCTGATCCTGGGGACCTCCAAGGTCCTGAGATGACTGTTGCTGAGGAGGCGTCACTGAAGAGACCTCCAGTGAGATTTAAGGTAGATGTCCAAGTTGTTTTGAAGGTCTCAGCAATAGATGAGCCATCCACACTCACAGAATCACTGAATATTAGAGCTAAAGAGGACCTTTGGGAGATCTAGTCTTCTGGGTCCCAATCTCTTCTAGAACAAAGATTCCCTTTTAACATAAAAAATAAATTTGGAAAAAAACAAATAAATAAATACATTTTGCTGCTCTTCATAGGGGTGTCAGTTATACCAGTGATGGACAAATTTTATAAAGAGGGGGCCAAAGGAAAGGAAATGCTCATCTGTCAGTCTGTTTCTAAGGCGACTCTTTCGAAGTTTCATTGTATTGTATCCTACTCATTGTATTGGCCAGATTAGGAAGACCGTCTCACAGATAGAACATGTCAGGGGGCCGCATCTGGCCCTCGGGCTGTAGTTTGCCCATCCCTGAGTTATACTATTGGTATCCGCTGATGAAGAAAGTATATATATATTGCTAAAAAGGTGCTATGTATTCAGTATTCTTTTGTACGCATCTGTGTTTTCTTAATCATGACAGCATCCACAGACATTTGGGAAACAGCAATAGAAGTATGTGCAAAGTCCATACCTATTCTGTTTAAAGAGTTGGTTTTCTAAGTAAAGGTCGACCCTATAAGTCCCCGATGTGCTTACAGATTTGAGGACCCCTTGCTATGTGTTTGTGGACCCAGGAGTCCCCGGTAGGAGGCTGGTTCAAGGCTGGCACCTGACAGGTAGCCAAGACCAGCTTCGTCAGTTTTACAAAAGAGAACAAATGACTTGCTCCATCATCAGCTGGTTAGTAAGTGGCAGAGACGGGTTTTGACCTCAGGGCCCTGGTGATTCCCTCTGTGGCGTTCCTTCTTGCCGGGCTACGTTGTCTCTCAGCCAACTTCATTTTACAGAGCTGAGGCCCAGAGAGGCTAGCTTGTTTAGCCAAGGTCACATAGTGAGTGTGTCAGCTCACTTTCCCATCAAAATTTGTCTGCATGTTCCAGGCCAGCCCAAACAATGGCCTCTGAAAAGACAGGTTCTCTTCACACCAGATTCTTGAAAGGGACTGGGGGTGGCGTGGGGCTGGGGTTGTGGCAGAGTTTGACCAGGAGCCTTCTAAGCAGAGGGCATGGATTTCAATTCCAAGCCAAACTCTGGCCTGGCAGCATGGATCAGTGTAAACAAGGCATACGTCCTGCTTCTCTGACTTTGACGAAGTTCTCTGAGCCTCAGTTTCCTCATCTGTAAAATGAAGGAGGAGATTAAGACTTCCCTAAGCTCTACGAGCCTGTGACTTTCATTGGCCCTCCATGTCTAGTTTCTCTCTTTGACGCATAACTGAGGCTAATTCCTCCTTGATTCCTATACCAGGGATGCACTGAGTCTCCCGTGTGCCCTCCCTCTCTCTCTCTATTGTGACTCACGATGCTCCTTTCCTCCTTTTCAGCCTGCAGCCCATGAATTGCACCTGCGCCCATTACCGGCACACAATGGGCGCCCTTGCCGGCGGGTGAGGGCACCTCCTTGCCTTTGTATTGGAGTGTTCCCTTGTTGGAGTGCTCTCGCCCTCCGGGGCCATCACCCAGCTAGTCAGCCTTGGTGGCTGCATGTGTGTGCTGGTGGCTGGGCAGAAGCCAAGTTGGCTGCTGAGAGTGGGTCAGGGCGTGCACCCGGGCTGGCTCCAGGCTTCCCGACAGCTGGCTGCCCCTCTCCCTTTAGCAGAAGAGGGTCTGAAACTCTTCCTCTCACCCTGGTGGCCAGCACCTGGACCTTGAATGGCCGAGCAGCAGCCTAGCCTGCCTCACCGCGCATTTCCCACCTTCTCCCTGATGGGTTCTGCCTTAGTGCTCAGCCCAGAGCACTGACTGCAAGAGGCTTTCCGGAGAGCCCAGAGCAGCAGCGCAACAGTCACCGCACCACTCACTGCCTCCCCCATCCTGGGCCTCTAGCCCTTTAAAGCTGATCCCTTACCAAAAAGAAGAGGCATCAGCCCCTTTCAATTAGCTCGCCGGGCGGGATGGGCTCCTCCAGAGCTGCGGTTCTCCAGTTGCCTTGTGATGGTTTGAGAGCCCCCCTGAGCTCCCTGTGGGCCGTGGATCCTGGTGTTAGGGTCCGTTTTCCGTGAGCCCACCCAACAAACAGAGACCAACACTGCAATACACAAGGAGGTCTGTTTAATAAGCTGGTGCACCAGGGAAGGCTATAAAGTAGCGTTCCACCCGGGCGCCGCCAGCAGGGTTCTTTTAAAGTAACTGGAATGGGGGAAGGGATAGGAGTTGGAATCTTGGTGGGCTTAATCAGTCTCCAGGACTTATCTCAACATTGTCCCAGGTTGTTCTTATCTCGACATCCTCTCAGGAAAGTTCTTATCCAGGCTATCAGTATGTCCTAAACCATTGGGAAACCACCGGAGGTCCTGACCAGCCTTTTGGTCTAGATAAAGTTCATACTGGAAACCCTCCTTCTTCATTCCCCACTTCTTTTGATTTAGGGGGACCTGTGGGCATAGATATCCTCTGTGCCTGGGAGGGGTTGATACTGTTGTTGTAAAGCGAGGACTTGGATAGTATTAAGATGTTCTTTTATAAAATGGACTAGGCGGTTAAGGATGCAGGGTCCCAGGGCAAGGAGAAGGACAAGAATGCAGAGGGGTCCAAGAAGTGAGGTCACCAAGGAGGTGAGCCAAGGGGAAGCGTGAAACATCTGAGCGTACCAGGGCTGTTGGTGGTCTCTTTCCCGGACTCGCTGTTCTAGCCCGGCTCTGAGCTTGGCGAGGGAGTCTCGGATGACTCCGGAGTGGTTAACATAAAAACAGCATTCTTCCCCTAGGATGGCGCATAGACCCCCCTCTTTAAGGAAAAGGAGGTCCAGGCCTCGGTGATTCTGGAGGGCAAGCTCGGCTAGGGAAGCATGGGATTTTTCAAGGAACGCAAACCGAAGCTTCGAGTCAGGCCAGGTCTTCATCAACTGACTGGCGGAGGGAAGCTATGCTTTGGCTTTGTGTTGAGAGGGCCGCGACCCCAATGCCTGTCCCTGCTGCCCCCAAGAGGGCTGCCACCGTAATGGCGACAGTGACTGGCTCACGCTTCCACCGTGAAGAGGGGTGACGCCCCCAAGATAGGAGGACATCCTCGTTTGATCGATAGGTGAGGCGTGGGATGACAGTGGCTAGGACACAAGTCTCGTGGTGTTCTAAGAGAGTCTGAGTGGCCAAACAAGGCTGTAGGCCGGAGCGTGAACAAAGCCATTTGTGCCCTGGTTGGGGGTAAGGTAGGCGCCTCTTGGTGAGGCCACCTGTTTGGTATGGTTACAGGGATTGTTCTTGGTCGAGGGAGTAGGGGTTGGGTTCCCTGTCACGCAGGTCCCTTTTCCAACCACCAGGGAGAAATTGAGGCTGGGGGTCGTGTCATTCCAGGAACACTGTGTCGTGTCGTTAGTAAATGAAAAGTTGCCTATTGTCGCAACAGCCTCATAGTAGGGCAGTTGTGAGAGTAGACATAACCAGCATTGGGCTGTGAGATTGGAGGAAGAGTGGTTCAGGGCTATAAAGGTGGCTTGTAGTGAGCTCCAATATGGGTGCTGGGGCAGGGGTGGGGTGTGGTGATGATACATGGGGGGGCTGATGGGGTACTGTTAGTGGGGGTCGGTGGTCCCGGGGTGACTGATGGTGATGGAGGGGTAGTGGGCCTTTGGTGGGGTTTTAAAGCGAAATTGGGTCCTACCGCGGTGTGAGTCGTTACTGGGTATTTCCGGATTGTGAAAAAACCCCCATGGTCATATCCGGACTCGTATCGGCAGATCCCCCATGTACGACCACCTAGCCAGGAATCATGTTCTGGCTGTTGGAATGTAAAGTTGAGGCGGGTGCACCTGGCTCGCTTCGAGGCTGGAGAGTGATAGAACCAATCCCAGTTGCACCCAGGGTTATGACCCAGAGTCATTTTGAGGAAGGGGTCCCTTTGTGTTGACCAGCTAGATGCCTCATCCCTGGCCATAGTTTCACAGCCCCAGTAGGCACAGAAATAATGCCCGGGTTGGTTACAGTATGACTTTCCGGGGTTTGAGCCAGGGCAGGAATAATGACCCATGTATGGTTCCCGTCTAAAATCTGCCTCGCTGAGGCTTGTGGCTGAGGCTCCCTGGGCATCTCTTCCACCCCCACCCCCGCCCCCACAATGCTCTGCCCTAATCAGCACGCAGGAGGGTACAGGGAAGGTGGGGGCGGAGGTGGTGATGACATCAATGGTCTCCCCTGGAGATTCTACTGGGGTTAGCGTCCATTTCCATGGCCTATGCTTCGGTGGAGAGTTCCTGGCACGAATTGGGTGGGAAGGTCTGGCCTGCAAGGGAGCGACAGCTAGGTGTGGAGTGACCTCTATGGTGGGAATTGGGTCGCTCTCGGCGGGATCATGGCCGAGGAGGGTGGTCAGCGGGTCCGGCACCTGGGTCGGAAGGGGACCTTCACAGAGGTATGAGGCCTCTGCCCCCAGGGCCGCTGTGACCTGACGGCAGCCGCTGGGCAGTCCTTGACCCAGAGCTGCCAGGGTAGTCAGGGCTAGGAGGAGAGGGGTAGCCATCAGTTCTTTTATGCGCATTTCAAAGTCAGTTTCAGTGGGTTTTCCGGGTGAGTGCTTGCCTTCCAGTCAGATTTGGGGGGTTCCACTAGTCGAACATGAGAGCGATGAATCCAGGGTCCGATGCCATCCACCTTGACTGCTGATGGGGTGACTAACAAAACGACAAAAGGCCCTTTCCACCGGGGTTGCAGCATCTCTTTTGGATGGCGTTTCACCCAGACCCAGTCACCAGGTTGGTAGGGATTAGGTTCGTGCAGCGGGGGCTGAAATCTGGCTTTTAATCGGGGCCACAGGTCTGCATGTACCTGAGAGAGAGAGAGAACAAAATCTCGTAGATGAGGTTTGAGCTTGTCGGCAGTAGGGGGGGAGGGCAGGATAGGAGCAATGGAACCATAGAGGATTTCATAGGGTGTTAGGGAGAGGTGGCCAGGTGTATTTCTGGCCTTAAAGAGGGCCAGTGGGAGGAGCGTCACCCAGTCCTGGCCAGTCTCCAGTGTGAGTTTAGTAAGAAACTCTTTTAGGGTCCGATTCATCCTCTCTACCTGTCCTGAACTCTGAGGCCTGTATTCACAATGGTGCTTCCACCAGGTCCCCAGTCCCTTAGCCAAGGACCGTACTATAAGCCCCACAAAAGCTGGGCCATTGTCGGATCTGATGGATAGGGGGAACCCGTATCGAGGAATGATGTCCTCGAGGAGGTGCTTAGCCACCGTCTGGGCGGTCTCAGTTTTGGTGGGGAATGCCTCGGGCCATCCAGTGAATGTGTCAACCATAACTAGGAGGTAACGGAATCCGAATTTCCCTGGCTTGACCTCCGTAAAATCAACTTCCCAACGCTCACAGGGTCTGGTCCCTTGCAGACGGACGGCTGGGGCAGGGGCTGGGATAGCGGCTCTGACAGCCTGGCACGCAGTGCATTTGTGAACGAGTTCCTCAAGAAATGGGCCCATTCCCCTGAACCAGAAACGACCCTTGAGGAGGAGTTCACTAAGTTTGTGGTGTCCTAAATGAGTGAGGTGGTGCAAGTGGGTAGCTAGTAGCTGGCCGGCTGTCTGGGGCAGAAGGGTGTTCCCATCTTTGTCCTGAAAAAACTCCTCATGATTTACCATTGGAGTCCCTCCACGCTTTACAGCCCATTCCCGGTCTGCCTCCGAATATTGGGGCGGGCCAGTTGGGGGGTCAGGGAGCACCCCGTCTCGTGGAAGGGTGAGTGAGAGGGCCCGGGGCACTGTACCATGTAAGGCAGCCTCCCGGGCTGCTTCATCCGCCCATCGATTCCCCAGTGCTGGATGGGCATTACCTTTCTGATGACCCGGTATGTGAATCACAGCTACCTGTCAGGGGTCCCAGACCGCAGCCAAAAGTTCTTGGATGTGTTCCAGGTGCGCTATGGGTTTCCCTGCAGAAGTGACATAGCCTCGCTCACGATAGATGGGGGCGTGTATGTGGAGGGTGGCAAAAGCATAGCGGCTGTCCGTGTAGATATTGACACGCTTCCCTCTGGCCGCCTGGAGGGCTGCCATCAGGGCCTCCAGTTCCGCCTTTTGGGCCGATGTGCCCTCAGGAAGTCGGGCGGCCCAGACAAAGTTCTGGGACTGGTCCACAACAGCTGCTCCTGCTGCCCTGGTGCCTGCAGCGGTGAGAAAACTACTTCCATCTGTGAAAAATGTGAGCTCGGCATTGGGAAGGGGGGTGTCCTTCAGGTCCGGGTGGACTGAGATAGCTTCCACCAAGATGTCCTGGCAGGAATGGGGTTCGATTGTGTCACCCGTGGGAAGAAGGGTGGCCGGGTTCAGGGTAGAGATGACCCTGAAGGAGATGTGGGACTCATTGAGTAGCAGGGATTGGTAGTGGGTCAGCCTGGAGTGTGAGAGCCACCTGACTGGGGGCTGGCGGAGGACGCTCTCGATTACATGGGAAGAGGCAATGACCAGGGCCTGTCCATGGGTGAGTTTGTCGGCGTCTTTGACCAAGAGAGCTACTGCCGCAATAATGTGGAGACAAGCCAGCCATCCTGCTGCTACAGGGTCCATCCGTTTGGATAAGTATGCCACTGGTCGATCCCACGGACCCAGTCTCTGGGTTAGAACTCCCTTCGCTACTTCCCCTTTTTCATCTATAAAGAGTGTAAATGGTTTTTCTGGGTCTGGCAAGGCCAGGGCAGGGGCTTGTAGCATGGCCAGTCGGAGCGCCTGGAAGGCTGAGTCCATCTCTGGTGTCCAGGTCCAGCTCCCAGAATCTTTGGCACCCTGGTAGAGGGGATTTGCAATCTCTGCGAAGTTCGGGATCCAAAGACGGCAATACCCCACAGTACCCAGAAATTCTCGGACCTGTTGAGGGGAAGTGGGAGCAGGAATGGCCAGGATAGTCTTAGTCATAGCGGGGGTTAACCAACGGGACCCTCCGTGTAAACTATAGCCCAGGAAGGTAACATCGGTGCGGGCGATTTTTGCTTTCCTTGCGCTAACTTTGTATCCTGCCTCTTGTAGAGTGAGGAGAAGCACCCTGGTATCGCGTTTGCACTGTTCCTCACTGAAGGAGGCCACCAGGAGATCATCCACATATGGCAAAAGAGTAACTTCAGGATGGGTGGACTGAAAATCTCCCAAATCCCGAGCTAGGGCGTCGCTAAAGAGGGTGGGGCTGAGTTTTAGGCCTTGTGGTAGCATCGTCCACGTTAGTTGGGTTGTAGTTTGGGAGGAGGGATCTGACCACTCAAAAGCAAAGATGGGTTGGCTGATAGGTGATAGGGGGAGTGTGAAGAAAGCATCCTTCAGATCTAAGGTAGAGTACCACGTTAATGAAGGGTGGAGGTTGCTCAAAAGGGTGTACGGGTTAGGGACAGTGGAGTGGAGGTCCTCAATCCTCTTGTTGACTTCCCTTAAATCCTGTACCGGCCGGAAGTCCCCTCCTGGTTTTCGGACTGGGAGAAGGGGAGTATTCCAGGTGACTTACAGGGGATCAGGATCCCCGCCTCCATAAGTCTATTGTGCGGCCGGATGCCTTGATGGGCTGTTAGGGGCATAGGGTATTGGCGGACCCTAATGGGGGTTGCCCCTGCTTTGAGTGGGATAATGATGAGGGGTTGGTACATAGCCAATCCAACGCCCGCTACTTCTGCCCAAACTTGTGGTAGGTCTTTCACCCAAGGCTTGATATGGGGTGGGATATCCGGGGGGTTAGGGTCCAAGAACAGACGGTGTTCGTCTTGGAGGGCCAAGGTGAGAACAGTTAAAGGTTGGCCTCTGGAGTCCGTCACTGAGTCGGAGTCTTGGGAGAACTGAATATGGGCTCCCAGTTTGTGGAGGAGGCCGCGGCCAAGTAAGGGGGCCGGGGAGTCGGGGATGACTAGGAAGGAGTGTGATACAGTGTGTGTTCCCAGATTCACGGTCCTCTGAGTAGTCCAAGGATATTGGTGAGAGCCCGTCACTCCCTGAACTAAGGATGTCTTGGAGGAAGTGGTCCCCAGGGGTTTTAACAAGACTGAGTGTTCTGCTCCCGTGTCAACCAATAGGGATACAGGGGTCCCCTCGATGTAGGTTGTCACTCAGGACTCAGGGAGGGGGCCTGAGGCCCGGCCCCATCAATCATCTTCCGCGAAAGCTAGTGCTTGTCGCTCCCTCAGGGGGTTCTTAAAAACTGCCCAGGGCCTCCAAGCCGGGGTTCAAAAAAGGGGCCTCCCAACCTCTCCCTTCGGCCCCTTGGGCGTTGTTGTGTGAGGGACCCCCGACCATTAGGACAGTCATGGTGCCAGTGTCTGGGTTGTCTGCACCGGAAGCAGGTGCCCCTGGGCGGCGGGGTAGCACCTCCTCCCTGGCCTAGGGCTGCAACAAGAATTTGGGTTGTTTTTTGTTGGGCCCTAAGCATCTGTTTGTGGGTCCTATCCTCTCAATGTCTTTGCTCCACGAGTTTCTGGGCTTCTCTAGCCTCAGACTCCTTCTGTTTCTGCTCTTGCCTAATAAGATCCTCTTGTCTGAGGTGCTCTTCCCGGTCCTCGGGGGTTTCTCTGGAGTTAAAGACCCGCTCAGCAACCTTTAATAGTTCTTGCAGAGCCTGGGCCATAAAAGCATCCACTTTCTGTAGTTTACGCCGGATATCAGGCACAGTTTGGTTAACAAAGGCTAAGAGAATGGCCATCTGACTGGTGGGGGCCCCCGGGTCAAGAGGGGAGTAAATGCGAAAAGCAGTCTGCAGTTGTTCAAGAAAGGCTGCAGGTGTCTCATCAGGGCCCTGTCTAACTTCCCCAATTTTGGACAAATTTGTGGGTTTCCTAGCCGCAGCTCGGAGACCCGCAAGGAGAGTCTGGCAATAGGACTGAAGACGCTCCCTACCTTGTTCTGTAGAGAAGTCCCAGTTGGGGCGGCTAGTTGGGAAGTTTGCTTCTAGACGAGCGGCATCGGTAGTGGGACGGCCATCGTCCCCGAGAACTAATTTTCGCCCTTCCGCAAGAATGTGGTCTCGTTCTTCCCCCGTGAAAAGGGTACAGAGGAGTTGTTGGCAGTCATCCAAGGTGGGTGTATGGGTTAAAAAAACAGATTCAAGAAGGTCGATGAGTTTCTGGGGGGTTTTCAGAAAAGGGAGGGTTCTGGTGTTTCCAATTATAAAGGTCCAATGAGGAAAAAGGCCAATATTGGTGGACTAACGGGCCCCCCGGGACCATAGGGCCAACGGTACGAACGGGCAAGGAGATTGTTGAAGAGGGGACCGCATCGGGGTCATGCGTCCAGCCTCGGGTGCGGTGTGCGGGGGGGTTTAAGGGGGAGGGATTTGGAGCTGGCGGAGGGGCCGCCTGCTGGGCTTCACCTGGGGGAGAGGGAGAGATAGGGGCAGGGGGAATATATGGCAGTATTCCAAATTGCCAGCCAGAATGGTTGGATCAGTTTACAACTCCACCAGCAATGCATTAATGTCCCCATTTTGCCACATCCCCTCCAACATTTAATACTCTCCCCTGCTATCATTTTAATCAATCTGCTAGGTATGAGGTGGTACCTCAGAGTTGTTTTGATTTGCATTTCTCTAATTTTTAGAGATTTAGAACACTTTCTCATGTGCTTATTGATACTTTTGATTTCTTTATCTGAAAATTGCCTATTCATGTCCCTTGCCCATTTATCAATTGGGGAATGGCTTGATTTTTCATACAATTGATGTAGCTCCATATATATTTGAGTAATTAGACCTCTGTCAGAGTTTTTGTTATAAAGATTTTTCCCAATTTTTTGTTTCCTTTCTGATTTTGGTCGCATTGTTTTTGTTTGTACAAAATCTTTTTAATTTAATATAATCAAAATTGTTTATTTTATATTTTATAATTTTTTCTAATTCTTGCTTGGTTTTAAAATCTTCCCTTTCCTATAGATCTGAGAAGTATACTATTCTATGTTCACCTAATTTTCTTATAGTTTCCTTCTTTATATTCAAGTCATTCATCCATTCTGAATTTTTCTTGGTGTAGGCTATGAGATGTTGATCTAAACCTAATCTTTCCCATATTGTTTTCCAATTTTCCCAGCAGGTTTTTTCAAATAGTGGATTTTTGTCCCAAAAGTTGGGCTCTTTGGGTTTATCATAGACTGTCTTGCTGAGGTCATTTACCCCAAGTCTATTCCACTAATCTTCCCTTCTGTCTCTTAGCCATTACCATGTCGTTTTGATGACGACTTCTTTATAGTTTGGTTCAATACCTGGTACTGCTAGGTCACCTTTCTGCATGTTTTTTTCATTATTTCACTTGATATTCTTGATCTTTTTTTCTTCCAGATGAACTTTGTTATAGTTTTTTCTAATTCAGTAAAAAAGATTTTTGGTAGTTTGATAGGTATGGCACTAAAGAGGTAAATTAATTTGGGGAGAATGGTCGTTTTTATTATGTTTTCTCATCCTACCCATGAGGAATCAATGTTTTTCCAATTGTTTAGATCTAGTTTTAATTGTTTGGAAAGTGTTTTGTAGTTGTGTTCGTATTATTCCTGTGTTTGTTTTGAGAGATAGATTCCTAAGTATTTTATATTGTCTAGGGTGATTTTAAATGGTGTTTCACTTTCTACCTCTTGCTGCTGTGATGTTTTGGAGATATATAGAAATGCTGATGATTTATGTGCATTTATTTTGTATCCTGCAACTTTACTAAAGTTGTTGATTACTTCTACTAGCTTTTTAGTTGATTCTCTAGGATTTTTTAAGTAGATCCCATATCATCTGCAAAGAGTGATAGATTAGTCTCCTCATTGCCTATTTCAATACCTTCAATTTCTTTTTCATCTCTAATTGCTACTGCTAGTGTTTTGAGTACAATGATAAATAATAGAGGTGATATTGGGCATCCTTGCTTCATGCCTGATCTTATTGGGAAGGATTCTAATTTATCCCCATTGCATATGATGCTTGTTGATGATTTTAGATACATACTGTTTATTACTTTTAGGAAAGGTCCTTCTATTGCTATACTTTCTAGTGTTTTCAATAGGAATGGGTGCGGTATTTTGTCAAAGGCTTTTTCAGCATCTATTGAGATAATCATGTGGTTTTTGTTGGTTTGCTTGTTGATGTCGTCAATTATGTGAATGGTTTTCCTGATCTTGAACCATACTTGCATTCCTGGTATAAATCTCACCTGATCATAATGAAAAACCCTCATGATCACTTGCTGGAGCCTTTTGCTAGTATTCTGTTAAAGATTTTTGCATCATAGTTCATTAAGGAGATTGGCAACTAGTTTTCTTTCTCTGTCTTTGATCTACCTGGCTTTGGTATGCATACCATATTTTTTCATAAAAGGATTTTGGTAGGACTCTTTCTTTGCTTATTATGTCAAATAGTTTATATAGTATTGGAATTAGTTTTTTGAAGGTTTGATAGAATTCAGTTGTGTATCGATCTGGTCCTGGGGATTTTTTCTTACGGAGATTTTGATAGCTCTTTCAGTTTCTTTTTCGGGTATGGGATTATTTAAGTATTCTATTTCTTTTACTGTTAATCTAGGAAATTTATGTTTTTGTAAATATTCATCCATCTCACATACGTTGCTATATTTGTTGCCATATAATTGCGCAAAATAGTTTTTAATGATGGCCTTGATTTCTTCTTCATCTTTGGTACTGATGATTTGGTTTCCTTCTTTCCTTTTTTTATTTAGATTGACCATTATTTTGTCAGTTTTGTTTGTTTTTTCAAACCAGCTTTTAGTCTTATTTATTAATTACATAGTTATTTTACTTTCAATTTTATTGATTTCTCCATTAATTTTTATAATCTCTAATTTGGTCTTTAACTGGGGTTTTTAAATTTGTGCCCTTTCTAGTTTTTTTATATGCATGCCCAATTAATTGTTCTTTGCCCTCTCTAATTTGTAAATATATGCACTCAAGTATATAAATTTCCCCATGAGTACTGCCTTAGCTGCATGCCACAGAGTTTGGTAGGATGTCTCATCATTGTCATTCTCTTCAATGAAGTTGTTGATTGTTTCTATGATTTCTTCTTTAACTACTTGGTTTTGCAGCATCATATTATTTAATTTCCAATATATTTTTTATTTTCCTGTCCATGTGCCCTTACTGATTATTTTTATTGCATTATGATCTGAAAAGTTTACATTTATTATTTCTGTTCTTTTGCATTGGTTTGCTATGTTTCTATGCCCTATTACAGATTCAGTCTTTGTGAATGTACCAGATCCTGTGTGATCCTGATTGTTGCTCCTTGATATCTGAATTGTCTCTTTCTGGCTTCTTGTAAAAATTATTTTCTATTACTTGGAAGTTCTTGAATATGGCTATTATATTCCTGGGGGTTGTCTTTTCTGGGTCTAGTGTAGAGGGTGACCTATGGATCCTTTCAATGTCTATATTGCCCTCTTGTTGTAGAACTTCAGGGCAATTTTGTTAAATAATTTCTGTTAGTATGGAGTCCAAATTTCTATTAATTTCTGCTTTTTCAGGAAGACCAATGATTCTCAGATTGTCTCTTATAGACCTGTTTTCATGGTCTGTCACTTTCTCATTGAGATATTTCATGTTTCCTTCTATTTTATCAGTCTTTTGACTTTGTTTTATTTGTTTTTGCTGTCTTGAGAGATCATTAGCTTCTAATTGCTCAATTCTAGCCTTTAGGGACTGGTTTTCAGCTATAATATTTTCGTTTTCCTTTTCAATCTGGTCATTTCTGGTATTCAATTTGCTTATCAGTTCATTTGATTTCTGAGCCTCACTTTCCAATTGCAAAATTCTGCCTTTTAAACTATTATTTTCTTTCCTGATTTCCTTTTCAGCTATTTCCCATTTCTCTAGCCAAATCTTTTCCAACTTTCTCGTCATCTCAGATTTGAACTCTTCAAGAGCTTGTGACCAGTTTTCATTAATTTGGGAGGGTTCTTATGTGATTGCTTGTTTGTTCTCCTCTTCTGTTTGCTCTGTTGTCTGGATTTTCTCTGTGTAAAAGTTGTCGAGTGTTAAAGATTTCTTCTTGTTGTTAATCTTTCTCTCCTGGGCTTCCTGATTATGAGTTGACATTTTTAGCCCAGCACCTTCTCAGCTTTATCCTCACGCTCAGAGTCTGTCTGCGCTCTTTAGGCTCCAGAGGTCTCAGGTCTGGTTGTTCTCAAGGTCAAGACTCCTGGTGGTCTCCCTTGCTTGATCCTCTGCTGGAGGCTCCTTTAAAAGTCTCAGGGCGCTGCTTCCACAGTTGTATACCCTTCTGTACTGGTTCCCCACTCAAGGTTTCAGAGCCTTCACTCACGTCTGTGTCTGCCTCCACCCGTGCCTGCGCTTAGTGTCTGCGCTCAAAGTCCGCACGCGTTCTTTATCCTTTTAGGGTCTTAGGTCTTGCTGCTCTCAGGAGCAGGCCCTGGAGCTGCCAATGACTCAGTGGTTGCCCCTAACTTGCTCTACTTCTTTTGCGCTGGCTTTGGCATTGTAGGTGGTGTGTGTTGGGGAGGGGGTTGCTCAGCCCGCGATTTAGTGAGAGCTGTTTCACCTCTTTATAGTATGGAAATGCCCCGATGCCACGTACCTTCCACACTGCGCCCTGTTGTGGGGTCCCTCTGTTTGTCTGGATTTGTTTTTATGTCCCCTTGAGGAGTCTTGTATGTTTTGGTTAGGAGAGCTTAAGCCGCTGCTTTTTACTCTGCCGCCATCTTAACCCGGCAAAAGAGAGTTGAATACACATACACTCTTAATATGGTAGTAGGAATTTTGGGACAGCCTGTACCTTGAATTCAACAGGGAAACAATTGGAGATGGGAGTTAGAGGAAAAGTTAAGAGGGAAGGTGATATTCTGATCTTGAAGTGGATGATTAAAAGGAGAAAAAAGGGGAAAAAATGAGAATCTGATTGGGGATATCTTAGATAGCCTCTAGAGGGCTGGGAAATGACTGAACAGACTTACATATGAATGATTGTTATGGAATATAATTGTGTAGTAAGAAAATAGTGAAATGAGATGATTTCAAAGAATCCTGGGTAGCAGGAATGGATGCAGAGTGAAGTAAGCAAAATCAGGACAACAGAACCTAGTAAAGAAAGACAACTCTGTTCTGTGGGGACAGATGGATCGCTCAGTGGATTGAGAGCCAGGCCTAGAGATGGAGCTCCTAGGTTCAAATATGACCTCAGATAGTTCCTAACTGTGTGTCCCTGGGTGAGTTCCCCACTGCCTGGCCCCCATTGCCTAGTCCTTACCACTCCTCTACCTTGGAGCCAATATGCAATATTGATTTTAAGATGGAAGGTAAAGGTTTCTTTTTTAAAAAAACAACTTTGAAAGAGGTGAGATGGGGCAGGTATGTGGCTCAGTGGGTACAAACAGGAAGTCCTAGGTTCAAATTTGGCCTTGGGTACTTCCTACCTGTGTGACGCTGGGCAAGTCACTTCGACCCAGTTTCCTAGACCTTCACATTCTTCTGTCTTGGAACGATACTTCATATTGATTTTAAAATGGAAAGTAATGATATTTTTAAAAGAAAGGAAGAAAGAGGTTGTTTTTCGTCTGTGTTTCCACTCCTGTAGTTCTTCCTCTGAATGTAATATAAAGACCTCTGATCAGTGTGATGACCAGCCCCATTCTACTTTCTAAGAAAGAGGTGTTGGACCCAGGGTGTAGAAAGGGGCATACATTTTTGGACATGATCACTATGGCTTAAACATACTTATCTGTTAAGAAGGTTTTTTTTCCTTTTTAATGCAATGAGGGTTCAGCAATATTGTTGTCAGAAAAAGNTTCCTCTGAATGTAATATAAAGACCTCTGATCAGGGTGATGACCAGCCCCATTCTACTTTCTAAGAAAGAGGTGTTGGACCCAGGGTGTAGAAAGGCGCATACATTTTTGGACATGATCACTATGGCTTAAACATACTTATCTGTTAGAAGGGTTTTTTTCCTTTTTAATGCAATGAGGGTTCAGCAATATTGTTGTCAGAAAAAGAAAGTCATTTGTTCTTTTAGCAAATGCATCAAACAAAAGGAAGTTCAGAAGGAAACATCACCCAAGCTGGACAATTTTGAAAGCCACTGGCATAATGTATTATGTACTTTAAAGAGGCAAAGAGTAGGAAACAAAGACTGGTGGTTTCATGTAAAATCATCTTTTCATGTTTGCGGAAATATTCTTTTGGGGTCATGGGCTGTGTCTGTGGTGGAGATCTGACTTCAGGCCATGGGTCAGAAAAAGTCCATGGGGCATAGTGCCTACCAGGGATCATTACGGTGTCAGTCACTGAACACACTGACTTCTGAGACAGAGGGCCCCCTTGTTTCCCTAGAGCCTACATTTTCCAGGCTGATCAATTGTGACTTGTTCTATCTTTATAACATCCCAGAGCTGAGAAAGCAACCCATTTTAGTGAAGAATTTAAGGCTTCAGGAGGCATGTCAGAATGAGAAGGAGTTGTAGATCATAG
>NC_058136.1:76730528-76760621 GCF_016433145.1 Gracilinanus agilis | reverse complement strand
TATTTGCATTAGGGTGATAGCTTAGAGTCTACATCCCCAATCATATCCCCATGGAACCCTGTGATCAAGCAGCTGTTTTTCTTCTGTGTTTCTACTTCCACAGTTCTTTCTCTAGCTGTGGATAGCATTCTTTCTCATAGGTCCCTCAGGATCGTCTTAGATCATTGCATTGCTATTATTAGCAATGTCTATTATATTTGATTGTGCCATAATGTTTCAGTTTCTGCACAACGTTAACCTGGTTCTGCTCATTTCACTCCAAAGCAGTTCATGGAGCTTCTTCCAGTTCATACAGAGATCCTCCAGATCATCAATCTTTACAGCACAATAGTATTCCATCACCATCATATACCATGATTCGTTCAGCCATTCCCCAATTAAGGGACACCCACTCATTTTCCATTTTTTTTTGCGTCCATTAAAAGCACAGCTATAAATATTTTTGTACAAACATTTTTCTTTGTCTCCTTGGGGTACAAACCCAGGAGTGGTATAGCTGGATCAAAGGGCATATATTCTTTTAAAGCATAATTCCAAATTGCCCTCCAGAATGGTTGGATCAATTCCGAACTTTACCAGAAATGCACTATTGTCCAAATTTTTCCTTTGTTGTCATTGGCCAGTCTGCTAGGAGTGATGTGGTACCTCCGAGTTGTTTTGATTTGCATTTCTCTAATCAGGAGTGATTTAGGACACTTTTTCATGTGATTATTTATAGTTTTGATTTCTTCATTGGAAAATTGCTCATTCATATCCCTTTACCTTTTTCAACTGGACATTGGCTTGATTTCTTGTACATTTGACTTAGTTCCTTATATATTTGGGAAATTACAACTGTGTCAGAGAATTTTCTTATAAAATTTCCCTCTCCCCCCCCAGCTTGTTGCTCCCCTTCTAATTTTGGTTGCATTGGTTTTGTTTACACAAAACCCTTTTAATTTAATATAATCACAATTATTAATTTTACAACTTGTAATATTCTCCCTTGGTCTTAAATTCCTTCCTTCCTTCCTTTCCCTTAGAACTTACAGGTATTACTATTCTATGTTCACCTAATTTATTATATATAAACACCGTTCGAAACCAAAGGCTCTAGGAACCTGGGAACGATATCCCATAAAGAAAGTACTATGCTAAGTACCAACTCCCCTGGGAGAAGACACACAGTCTTAGTGTCAGCTCTGCCCAGAGAGAAAACACACTAGCTGCTTTCTCCCAAGAGTAAAGGGAATCGGGAGTCCTTCTATCTTCTGGATAATTAGGTATCACAAACAGGTTGGTTAACCTCTTTGCAGCCAGCAACTAGGGTATAAAGAAGTGTCAGCTGTAGCAAATCAAAGGCAAAGGTCAAACTAAGAAACTGGGCTTCATGAGAGGAAAACTTTCATCCAATAGAGAATCCTTCAAAACAAAAAAGGTGCTTAATATTCAACCCAAAATAGGGGTACTTGGCACTAGGATTTCTCCTAGTGTAAACTTTTAAATTAAGGGTAAACTGAAACATCTAAAAACCCACAATGACAGATGATAGCATGAGGCACATCTCTGGACCTGTTTCGAATGGGAGCACCACATACAAGGCTTCGAGGTGGCCTTGGCAAGGAACCCTGGACCAGCTCCTGTAATTCATACACATAAAGGAGGTGCCTTGTGACCCACCCTACTTCCTCACGCCATTTGTCAAAGACCTTTGGGGAGCCTCCCTCTCCCAACGTTTTGTCAGGAAATGACTGACTCAGAGAATAATTGGGCACAAGGGAGGCAAAGGAAGCTTGGTCACTTTCAAGGTGATGAGAGAATAGAAATGCCTCCATCCAGAGCATTAAGTTATACCAACGTCCCCTCTGTCAGCAGTGACCTTTCAAGGACTGTGATGTAGAGGAATTTTATCTCAGGGATCAAGGTATTGGGGGCTGGGAGCTTGGGCTTGTGGCAGCTACTAATCATTTAGAATCTCTTGCTCTACCTGGGGTGGCCTCAGGAGAGAAAGTGTGCTTGGGGGATGCTCTCTTCAGTTCACGATTCTTGTTCTGTTATTTCCTGAGTCCTTCTAATTTTGTCCAGTTTCTAGAAATCACCAGTCACCTTGGAAGGACTGTGATGTAGAGGAAAACTCTTTAACACTTAGCCTCCACGCAACTTTTTGTCACTTTTAAAGAAAACAACTGCCCTAAGCCCCTAAAGCCCCTGTGGTAGGGAGGAAGGGAGTGATAGAGGAAAGGATAAGAGAGAGAGAGAGAGAGAGAGAGAGAGAGAGAGAGAGAGAGAGAGAGAGAGAGAGAGAGAGAGAGAGAGAGAGAGAGAGAGAGAAACACAGGGAAAGTCAATTCTGGACTCAAAAATTTTCACTGGCTCACTATTAGCTCTGGGATCAAATGTAAACCACTGTCGCACTGAGTACCCATTTAGAAGTACATAAACTGACCTATTTGAAGTTATAATATGTTATTTCACTTTGTGTACTCTAAGACACTGGCATATTTCTTTGTTGGTATTCTTTACACACAATGAATCCTTTCTACCCCATTAGGTTCTTCATTGTGGCTTGGAATTCAATTCATTATCACTTGTGCCTCTTCCAATTCTTAGTTTCCTTTGAAACATAGCTAACATGCCAAGTTGTCCTACTTAAGGATTTTCCTAAGGTCTCTGGACCCAAATATATAGAGCTTCCTCATTTCCCAAAAACACTTGCATTCATTGTGTTTTATATACATATATATACACACACATACACTTATGTACTAGTCTATATATTCTAATCTATAGATCTTTGAATTCTATCTGTTCTCTGAGCTCTCTCTTCCATCTGTTCTATGTGTTCTATGTGTACTACCTATCCATCTGTTTATTCTGTGTTCCATCTAGTCTATCTGTCCAGTGAGCTCTCTATATTCCATCTCTGTGTTCTATCTCTTCTTTGGGTTCTTTTTATTCAATCCTTCTATTTTTGGTATCTATATGTTCTATTTGATTTCTCTGTCCTAACCAGTCTTACATGTTCTGTGTGGTGTCTAATTTATCTATTCTATGAGCTTCGACTCTTCCATCTATTATATTTTCTCTATTGCTCTTTTCTATGCGCTCTATCTCTTCTATCTGTTATATCTATCTCTTCTATTCTGTTATATCTTTCGTATGTGTTATATTTTCTGGGTTTTATCTATACATTCAACATGTTCTATCTATTCTATGTGATTTACCTGTTCCCTTTATCCTACCTGTTCTGTGTTCTACCTCTTCCATCTATTCAAACTTTCCTAACTACTGTCTGTCTCCTATCTGTTATTTGTGTTCTAGCTCATCTATCCATTCCATTGCTCTATCATTATCTATTCTGTGAGCTCACTCTCTTCCATCTCTGTGATCTATCTCTTTTATGACTTCTTCCTATTCTATCCATCTTTCTTTAGTATCTATATTTCTATCTGATCTCTCTGTTCTAACCATTCTATGTGTTCTATCTATTTTATGTCCTCTGTTCCATGTGCTCTACTTATTCCATCTACTCTCTATAACTTTTCATCCACCTTTTGTATCTGTGTTCTATCTGATTAATGGGTTCTTTCTACTCTGAGTGTTATCTATTTCATCTGTTCTGTGAGTTTTCTTCCATCTGTGTTCTATCATCTATCTTTAGTATCTATATGTTCTATGAGTTCTGTCTTTCCCATCTATTCTATCTGTTCAGTATTCTCCATGTTCTGTGTGTTCTACCTCTTCAGTCTATTCTGTTATATCTTTTGTAAATGTTCTATATATATCCATTCTACAAGTTATATCTATTCTATGTGTTTTACCTCTTCCATTTATTCTACCTGTTCTATTTTCTACCTCTTTCATCTATCCTAACTTTGTTCTATCTTTGTGTCTGTGTTCTATCTGTTCTTTGAGTTATATCTCTTCTATCTATTCCACGTGCTCCATCTATTGTCATCTCTTCTGTGAGCTCACTCTCTTCCATCTCCGTGTTCTATCTCTTCTACGTGTTGTTCTTATTATATCCATCTATTTTTAGAATCAATATTTCTATCTGATCTCTCTGTTCTAACTATTCTACATGTTCTATCTATCCTATGTGCTCTACATATTCCATTGATTCTCTATAACTGTTCATCTGCTTTTTGTATCTGTGTTCTATCTGATGTATGGGTTCTGTCTTGATAGATCATTGGCTTCTACTTACCCAATTCTTGTCTTTAGAGACTGGTTTTCTGCTATAAGCTTTTGATTTTCCTTTTCAGTTTGGTCTGACCTGTTTTCCAGCTGTTTGATTTTGGTCTCCAATTTGCTTATTAATTCTTTTGATCTGGGGGCATCTTTTTTCTAATTGGCCAATTCTAGCCTTTAGAGACTGGTTTTCAGCTACAATCTTTTGGTTTTCCTTTTCAATCTTGTCATTTCTGGTCTTTGATTTACTTGCCTCACATTCCAATTGTGAAATTCTGCCTTTTAAAGTGTTATTTTCTTGCCAGATCGCTTCCATCTTTATCATGATCTCATATTTGAACTCTTCAAGACCTTGTGACCTGTTTTCATTGTTTTGGGAAGGTTTGGATATGGTTAATTGCTTGTTCTCCTCTGCTATTTCCTCTGTTGTCTGGATTTTTTCTGTGTAAAAGTTGTCAAGTGTTAAAGGTTTTTTCTTCTTCATCTTTCTCTTCTGGTTTTCTTGATGATTCTGGCTTGTCATTGTAAGCTGCGTGCCCTCTCAGCTTTATGCTCATGCCCAGGATCTGTCTGCGCTCTTTAGACTCCTGAGATATCAAGTCTAGTTGTTCTGGGACAAGCCTGCTGGTGGTCTCCTTGCTAGTTCTTCTGCCTGAAGCTCCTTTAACAGTCTCAGGGAGCTACTTCTGCAGTCAAGCACCTCTCTGCACTGGGTCCCCACTCAAGGTCGGCTCCTGCACTCAGAATCAGCCCCTTTGTCCGCACCTTAGTCTGCCCCTTAGCCCACGCCTTAGCCTGCCCCTTAGCCCGTGCCTGTGTCAGCCCCTTCGCCTGCGTCTGGACTCAGGCTCTGTGTTCAGAGTCCATGAGTTCTTTAGCCTCTTGAGGGGAGGGGAGTCTTAAGTCTTGCTGCTCTCAGGAAGAAGCTGTGGTGAGCTGCCAATGACTTAATGGGTGCCCCAAACTTGCTCTGACTCGTGTGCTGGCTTTGGCGTTGTAGGTGGTGTGGGGTGGGGGGAGGGGGTTGCTCAGCTCGTGTTTTCGTGAGAGCTGTTTCACCCCTTTATAGCATGGAAATGCCCCGATTCCACATACCTTCGATGCTGTGCCCTGTTGTGGGGTCCTTTCTTTCCTCTGGATTTGTTTTTATGTCTTCTTGAGGAGTCCTATATGCGTGGGTTAGGAGAGGTCAAGAAGTTGCTTTTTACTCTGCCGCCATCTTAACCCCGCCTCCTTTCCTACATTTTTTATGTATAGTTTAGTTTTTATTCCCCGACTCATTATCCCCATTCCAAAATCATTGATCATTTGTTTTGCTTATAACCTGTATTTACTCATCAGTGCACATGTTGCACCCCCCTTGTAAAATGTGAACTGCTTTAAGGACAAAGCTGTGTCTTTTGTCTTAGGGTCTTTATTAGCTCCTAGGATAGTCCCTGATATATAGCAGATGCTTAACACATACTTATAGATCAGGCAATGACACTAAATAAAAATTAAATCACGATATAATCCCTGACCTTATGGAGGTGATAATTTATAACATGTGTACAAATAACTACCATGTGGTTTAACTTAGGATGGGGGCCAGGCTGATGTACAAAAAACCTCAAGAACAATTTGAATGGGAAAGCACTTACAGCTTGGAGGATTAGGGAAGGGGTGGTGTCTGAGTTAAATCTTGAGAGAAAAGAAGGCTTTAATTTTTTTTTGCCTAGTCGACATCTTTCTAAAAAAACATTTTAAAAATCGCAGATTACAAAATCTCTTCCTTCCTCAGGATCCTCTAACACCCAACTGTGGAGGCAAGAAATATGACATTGATTTTACATGAGATGTCATGCAAAACATCTTTCCCTATTAGTCATATGCAACATTAGTCATGTTTGAAAAAAGGCAAGAAAAATAAAATGAGAAAATTATGCTTCAATTTGTACTTGGCATTCATCAGTTCTTTCTCTGGCTCTGGGTAGCAGTCTGCATCATGACTCCTAAATGGTTTGGATCATTGTATTGATCAGACTAAATGAGTCTTTCACAATCAATCAGCAGCACAATATTGCTGTTACTATGAACAATGTTCTTCTGTTTCTTCTCACTTCACTTTGCATCAGTTCATGTCATTCTTTCCAGATTTTTCAGTAATCACCTGCTCATCATTTCTTATAGCATAATAGTATTCCAGCACAATCATATATCAGAACTTTCCCCACTTCATAGGCTTCTTCTCAGTTTCCAGTTCTTTGCCACCACTAAACAACTGCTATAAATATTTTTGTATATATAAGTGCTTTTCCTTTTTCTTTGATCTCTTTGGGATACAGACCTAGTAGTGGAATTGTCAGATCAAGGGGTATGGAAATAAGGCTTTTGACGGGCTTAAGATGAAGAGAGAATGAATTCCAGGTTTGTGTAGACAGACTATGTAAATACACAGAGGCAGGAGATAGTAGACAAGAACTGCCCTGTGTCCTGTCTGGATGGAAAATAATCGTATAAAACTAGCTATGCAAACAAAACGTAATAGTGCCAGTACACAATTTCAAATAAAGTATGGAATGAAATAAACCCATTGAAGAAACCATATAAAAAGCAGTGAAATTTATGAGAGGCAGTGTGGGATAAGAAAAATGTTGGAGCCAAAAAGACTTGCGTTTCAAAGGACATAAACAGGCTATGTGAGCCTAGCAAGTCAAAACTTCTCAGAGCTCCAGGTAAGTCTCTAAGTCCATAAATTGTGAAGAACAATCAGATCTGCATAGGTAGAGGGAATTTCCAGTGAGCTCACAAGTCTATTCTTTTCTCCTAAAAGTGACAATTTCTCTGTTTAATATAAAAATGTTCAATCACTTAGCACCTGTTGTTGATTGTGATATTGTGTATCTTTCAATAAAGTCGCTAAAAAAATCCCTGTGTTTGGCTAACGACATAAATCAAGTAACCTGAATAATTAATAATTAATAATAGGGTTTTGTACCATTAATAAATAAAATATTTTAAATTTGTTTTCCTTCTATCTCCTGAAAATGTCTCTTTTTGTACATGTTTTGTGGTGACATATTAGTGCAGAAATATAGGAATGTATTTTATAAGCACAATTTAAAAATTATTTTTTAGTGTTAAACTAGTTGAAGGTACAGTTCCTAAGGCACTGAGTTAAGTGACTTGCTCATGGTCTCACAGTTAGCTTACATTATGGCTGGTCTAATCTAAGCCTGGTTGCCTCTCAACGACAAATACTCATATCGACCTGAACTCTGTCCCCCTGCAGATGACACCCACTTCTTTTACTCTCTCCCTCCAAAGTAGCAGAGAACCAAAATAAAATGTTTCCCAATCCAAATATACAATTTCCAAGGCTACAAAAATAGTGATTGACATAACTGGTCTAGGGGCTTCAGTGGTGAGACTGAGGGACATGGAGTCAGGACAATCTAACTTTAAATCCTGCCTCAGATGCTTACTCTCTATGTCTCTGGGCAAGGCACTTAAACTTTTTCTTCCTCAGTTTCCTTATATTTAAAATGAGAAAAATAATAGTATCAACTTCAGGGTTGTGGTGAGGATTAAATGAGATGATGTCTATAAAACATTTTGCAAATTTAAAGTGCTATGTAAATTCTTGTTGTTGTAATGATGACTAGGATGATGATGATGTCTTCATTGAATACTGAAAAGCTTGAAGAGTTACAGCTCAGGAAAGAGTGGATTATAACCAAGCAGTCAGGGTGGGACGCAAGACACAGAAGTGGACAATGAGACATTGAATACAAGGTTAGCAAAGAGTTCAGTTCAGTTGGAATATACAATCTATGACGCAGGCAATGTAAAAACTATCTGCAAAGGTAGTCAGGGTGAGAATGGGAAGGGGGTCAAAAATGGAGCAGAAGAGCTCACACTTCTTCTTAAAAGCAATCAGGAGGCACTGAAGATACTATTTCAATGCTCCTACAAAGTACTTTCAACATTTCATTCAGAGAAATTCCAAAAACAGAAAAAGGCAAAAAAGTGCTGTTATTTGTTGTCATTTTCTAATAAATACTAAGTAGCATTTATATGTCACTTTAAGGTTAGTCAAACACTTTATATCTTTTGTCTCATTTGATCCTCACAGAAAGGTGTCATTAACCCATTTTATAGATTAGGAAATTGGGGCTGAGAGTCATCTAGTGACTTCCCCAGGTTTAGACAGTTTGTAAATGTCTGAGGCAAGTTTTGAACTCATATCTTTCTGACTCCAAGTCCAATGCTTTAGCTGCTATGCCACCTAGTTACCTTGTTTCTACAGAAACTCTCAGGCTCATACACATACTTTTCCTTTCAGAGCTTGCTTCTGTGATAATTAGATTAAGTCTACACTGCCCATCTTTAGATTTAATCACCAAAGGTGAGAACACCTCCAATTTTGGGAGGTCCTTAACTCAGTGTGCTAGAGTGGGTGACGAATCATAATCGACTGACTGTCCCTTAGGCAGTCCTAAGAGAAGCATCTGTTGTGATTGGACACACAAACTAGGAGGGAGGCACAGGAAGTGACATATAAATGACCCCTTTAAAAAGAGAGAGTTGAGTGAGTCAGGGTGTCTTCTCCTAGAGAAGGAGCTCTGCTGGTTCAGGGAGGAGTGCTGGCTGGGACACTGAGACCTTTGGTGAGACTGCTCTTAATATCTTCCTTTGGAATTCCAAGTGGTGAGTTTAAAAACGGAATCTTCCTGAACTTCTCTGAAGGAACTTCCCTTTTAATAGAGCTTTTGCTTCATTTGCCTCTGGGCTGCCCCACCCCGCCCCTCCAGGCCTCTGGCCCTCTGAGACTTTGGCTTTGGGATCAAGGCCGGATTTTCCCTCTGCTGAGGGTTAATTAGATCTACCTGGATTAACTAGGGAATCTGAGAAAATTATCTACTGTGTTAGATTCTTATTTCCTTACTTCTTCTTCCTCTTCTCAATTGTAAATAAATTTCCATAAAAGTCAATTTTGACTTTAGGTTATTCCTTAATTGGGGAAATTTCCTCTGGCAACCAATCTTTAATATATTCAACCCCAAACCCCTTTTTCCCCATTACACTTCTCAGTCTTTGCCCTACACACTGTCCTTCACTGGCTAGTCAAATTGGATCCAGGCTCGTGTACTTGTGACGAGTTAACTTGTTATTGGTTCTTGAGCATTTTCTTTATATTCTGAGAAGAAAAAAGGAGGAAATACCTTGGAAAACATCCAGTCCAACCTCTTCGTTGTCAGATAAGGAAATTGAAGCCCATAGGTGCAGTGACTTGCTTGGTGTCACGCAGGTAGTCATTAGAAGAGCTGAGATTCAAATCCAGGTCCACCAACTCCAAATTCCATGTTCCACACTGCATTCTGATTTTTGGATCAGCACTAACTAACTCTGGGACTACAAACAAATGCCTTTTGCCTTTCAGAACCTCAGCTTTCTCACCTGTTAAATGAGGACAATAATCCTCACACTAGTGTGGAATTTACCTCCTCAGGGTTTTTGGAAGCATTTTCTCAACTGTAAAGTGAGACAAAAATGATAGTGTTTCTCCTTCTATCAGTAGCATGATTCTGTGGAAATGTAGGCATACCACTCTAGGACCCTTAGTGATGTCAACCTGGGAGCCCTGCAAATGTAGTCTTCATTTATTGAACCATAAGATGACAAAAAGATTCTCGACAAATCCTCAGCTCAACAGGAGAAAATCAGAGAGTGCCTGGGTCTGAAGTAATTATTGCTCTAGAAACCAAAATCAACAATTCAGCTGCACAGTAAATTGTCAGGTGGTTGATCTGTTTCCCAAGTGCACTCAGAAGGCTCAGCACTGAAGTCACTGGAAAAAGGTGACTGTAGTTTTCCCTTTTACTGTCACAGGCACCAACTTCTTGTTCAGTTTTTCAGGGTCAGTGCTCAAAGTCAAACAAATGCCAATCCATAATTCTGGGGTCTAGAGTCAGGTTCAAGTCCATGGGTCAGTGAGGGTCTCGACCCCACACCCAAACTTGGCAGACCCTTTGCTGACTCTTGGGCAAGTTTCAGACTCCTTTTGAAATTGAGGCTCAAATCTTTCTTGATTTTTGCTGCTAACATTTTGCAGGATTCTAATTCATGGAAATTCCAGATGGAGGACTAGCTGTCAAGAAAAAGGGGTCTGAAGTAATGATATATGTGTGTGAGTGGGTATGTGTGTTATAATAGGAAAGAGGACAGGGAATCACAGATTTAATTCTCTTTTAAGGCAAATAAAGACTTAGAGATTTGTGACAAGAAAGCATTGTTCCTATATTTAAAAAATCCTAATATCTCAAGTTTCTAAATGGATTCAGTTTTTGACAAACCCTTTGTGGGCTCTCAAAAGTCATTTACTTCTCTAGAGCAGTGATGGGCAAACTTTTTAAAGAGGGGGCCAAAGAAAGGAAATGCTCATCTGTCAGTCTGTTTCCAAGGCAACTCTTTCGAAGTTTCATTGTATCATATCCTACTCATCATATTTGTCAGATTAGAAATAATGTCACCACGCCAGGTAGAACATTTCAGGGGGCTGCATCTGGCCCACGGGCAGTAGTTTACCCATCACTGCTCTAGGTTATTTTTATCAGTGTATTAGCAGATTTGAAAACCTCAATAAGACCTTTAGGGTCTCTCTATAATAAATACCAAAACGGATCATTCATGATTACAAGGTATGAATATGCAAAGAATCTAGGATTTCATTAATATGGGGAGGTTTTTTTTTTTCACCAATTCTGGGGACTCCCTCCACCAACACTATTTCAAACTATCTATGACTTGACAGGGAGATGTTATGGAAGGGCTTGAGGCATTAAGAGGCTAAATGCTTTTCTCAGGGTTACACAATCATTAACTATCATATGTGCAATTCAAACTTGGGGCTTTCTATCTCTAAGACTAGCCATGCCAAATTAGTTCAAGGATAAATTATTTCATCTGCAGATTAACTCAGATTGATAGGAATCAATTTGAATTTTCAAAAATTTACTTATTTGTATATTTTAATGTTTGTACATTAAAGTTCCCAGGTATTTCCCTTCCTCTCTCCCCTTCCTGCACTAAAGGAGGTATAATTTGACAAATACATATACATAGAAAACTGTATCTCGCATGTTTCTATTTATCAGTTCTTTCTCTAGAGATGGACAATCATGAGTTATTCTTCAAACAGTATTTCTGTTGCTGTATATAATATTCCCTTGGGTTTTCTCATTCCACTCTTAAAAAAAATTTATGTAGATCTTTCTATGTTTAAAAATTAATCTACTCATTATTTCTTTATTTTTATCTTTCTTTTTCTTTCTTTTTGTCTTTTTTTGGTCATCATTTCTTACTGTGTACAGTTTGTATTTAATGAGGACCTACTACGTTCCAGGGATTAGGTATAAAAAAATGAAATAGTCTTTACCCTAATGGATTTTATATTTTATAGAAGGAGATGACATTTATCTATATAAATGTATACATAATATATTCAAAATAAACACAATGTTTTGGGTTTTTTTGAGGGGAGGTCCTACCAGCCTTATTAAGTATTCATAATTGGTCTTCAATAGCTGCTGTGGCCAAATATATTCTTAGTGCCATCAAAGTGATTATATCAAATGAATCAAGTTGGGGCTTAGAAAACACACACTAAGCATGTCGTTTGAGCTTTTCCAGTTTGGTAAGAGTGTTGGATTTAAAAATCAACTATTTCTAGCCTGTTCAGTAAGCTGCTTCCTGGCCCCCACCTTGTTCAGTCTCCTGAAACCCCCAGCCTCAAATATTTCCCAGCACATAAATATCTTTCTTACCTTCCCCCTGACAGGCCTAAAATTAACCTCCAGGCCAAATAGTTCCGAAAACATAACTGTCTTCCTTATCTCCCCTTGATGGACAATTGCCAGATGCTTCCTGACCCCTGACCCTGTACCCCCTTGATGAATGGCTCCTGATCCCCTGACCCTGTCCCCCCTTGATGGATGGCAACCAGATACTTCCTGATTCCCTATCCCTGAACCCCTTTTTGATGATTTCCAGAAGTGTCCTAATACCTTTCCTTGATGACGTCTGTTCCAAACCCCCTCCCCAGTATTCCTATATAAACCCTTGCCTGAAGAAACCACGGGGTCAGTAACTGTGGAAGGCTTTCTGCTTACTGACCCTATCTGTGGCTAGCGAATCAACCGGCCTCTTCTTGCTTATTGCATTGTCAGTGTGTTTCCTGCCAGGACCGAACCTGGGAAGGACTCCAGAATCTAGGTCCAACTGTGGATGGCCAAACTGACCCTTGCCCAAACCTACAGGCTGTGTGTGTGTGTTAGATAAGACCCCTTGCAAGCTGAAGTGTGTATCCTAGATAAGACCTTGTATACAACCCACCCAACGGGCCCCTGCGCGAGCCTATGGACCCTGCCCTTAGAGTGATAACCACCTTTGCTCTAAGTCTTACTGTGAACTATATAAAGAGCGTTGGGAATTTACTCAGGGCGGGGAGACCATTCCTTTTGGTCTCTTCCCCCGCGTATGTAGGTGTGTAGCTTAATAAAGCTCTACTCTCTGTGTATTTTGCATAGTCTGTCTTGTTTCCTTTGGGCTCACCCAAAAAAGGACCCTAACATATGGGGGCTCGTCCTCTTGGGAATACGCCCTAGGAACAGCAGAGGGAGAGTGGAAGCCACCCTGAGTGAGCCTGGGAACTCGATTGGCTGAAATCCTGGAACCGGTATCTAGAGGTGAGGATTACCTGTGTGACTGGATGTGTGTCTGCTGAGTGACTGAGTGCCTTGATGGCAAGGAAAAACAGCCCACGCTGTGCATATCGGTAGCAGGGCATCCGCCTGGCCGGGGATTATACGGCCCGCCTATGCCTACGCACCGTGGTCCATCTTTGGCAAGAGGTGAATACCTAACCCGAGAGGGGGTGGTTGACATTGGCTGTTTTCCTTGACCTGTTTCTGAGTCCGGACACAAAATTATCACGTCTCCATTTCTCCGAGAGGAAAACGGCTGAGAAATCGGGGAAGCGAGTGCCTATACCTTTTCCCTACCCCTCCTCTCCCTCCTCTCCTCCCCTTCCCCCCTTCCTGCTCAGGTTCGGTTCTGGCCAAATTTAGCTGTGTCACGGGTTCGAGTCCTGTGAATCACGAGTTACTTCCTTTGCTCCCTGGCCGAAGGGTCTTGGGGGTAAAAAGGTTCGAGTCCTTTAGGGTTACCCCACCTGCTGGCCAGGAGTGCGCAGGAGTTTTTCTGCGGGTGGAAGCCTCGTGAGACTACAGGTTCAAGTCCTGTGGTGCGCAGGGTCGAATCCTGCGGGCGGAAAAGCGCTGAAACCGCTGAAGTAGAAAGAGGTTCGAGTCCGCTGGAGAAATTGTGGGGTTGTAAGATTAGACACCGAGGGCTGACTGAGGGACGCCTTACTCAGTCCTGGGTGGATGAGGGACCTCTGGCCTGGCTGGCCCTGGCCTTTTGGGGCTCCCCGTTCCCTTCAGAAGGCTCAACCGGAGGTTGCTCCCCACAGAATTTTTTTGACACTACGCTGTCTCTTATCTTTCTTTCCTCTGTTATTCTTCTCTCCCTCCCCCATGGCTCAAGCCTTACACCAACAAGGCTCGAGTCCTCGCCCTTGCCCTAGACAAAGCAGCCTGTGACACATCTGAAAGCAAGGGACAGCCCAACCCCTCAGCACCACCAGTCCTCCCAGCCCCAGAGGAATCTTTGCTGGACCTTCCCTTATCTCCCCCTTACAACCCCCCAGCTCCCATATACCCTCTCCCACCGAGGAAGCCCAGGCAGAACTTCCTGCCCGGGCAGTTCCCCCTGTTTTATCTTCACCTCCCCCAGCCCAGTGGACAAGGGGCCGCAGCCCTCTTGCTCCCGAAATGAGCCAGTTACCTTCCTCCACAGTGGCCCTCCCTGTCCCGACCGTGGGACCCATGGTCCCCGGTGGGCTAATGGTTCATCGATACTGGCCGTTCACCTCCTCTGATTTATATAATTGGAAACATCAAAATCCCCCTTTTTCAGGAGAGTTAGGGGACAAGGAAGTCAGTTCAGCCAATCAGATGGCTGATTGCTGTACCTGCCTACCCTCAGTTGAAGGGGGCAGTGTGCTGCAACTCTTTTAATGAGCTTTCTCACAGCAAACATTTCTTTTTTAACCATGGATCCTAATGAACTGATTTTTTTCCTTTTAAAGCATGCTTGCAATAAGGTTGTATGTTTTTGTTTATTGTTGTCTTTGTCACAGTCTTGTCTCTATGTATTCTTAAATTGGACATTACAAAAAGAGGGGGAGTTGAAAGATTGAACTTCCCACAGTCAGAGATCCTCAGCAGAGGACAAGAGCAAATATCTGTTCAATGATTTTTCCTCTTTCTCCCTTTGGATGGGCCCCCAAAGGAGTGAAAAAGAGAAAGATTCAGAGCAGAAAAGGAAGATTTTACTCCACAATTGGAAGCATTTTCACTTAAGATTTAATGGTTGGGGATTGCTAATAATGTTGATATGGTACAATGTAATTTTATTTTTGTGGTAACTTTGTCAGTCAAATGTGAAATATTTATTGAACACAAAAACTCATGGTTAGACATTTGTTGAGCCTTGGTTTCAGCGAATTGAGAATTGTCTAAATGTGGTTAATAACCAGTCTGACACAGAGAGGGAATGTTTTTTTTCTATAAGGTCAGAAATTGTGCTGGTTACTTTGTAAATGTAAAAGTTATTCAGATAAAGTTGAATGTTATTATTGAGAACTTATTCTAGAATTTAAACTTGGGATTTTTAAAATGAGATGCTCTTTTAATGTATGTGCTGTCAGAACTAACAACAAGTAATCATATGACACACAAGGAGTTTTTAAAGTGGTTAATCTATGCATGGGTTTTAATAATACTGTTGTACCCAAATTTTAATACCTAACCCAGGTTCATGGCCAAAGGAAGAATCACACTGACAATGCAATATGCAAGAAGAGGCTCATTCTTTACTAGCAATAATAGCTAGGGTCGCTAGGCAGAGAGGCGTGCCTGAACGACCCCTTGGAATTCTCAGCCAAGAGTTTATATAGATGTTTGGGGAAGGGGGTTGGTACATACATAATTATCAAGGTAGTGTCAGGGACAGGTGGTCAGGAAGCATCTGGGGAGGGGGGGGGGTTTAGGGTCAGGGGTCTGGAAGCATTTGGCAAATATTGTAAAGCAGGCAAACATAGACAAACATTCAAGAAGGTTAATATTCATCAGATAAGATAGCTTCAGTTTTAGGTTTATGATAGGGCGAGATAAGGAAGACTGTACTGGGAAACCTTGGGGGCTGGGGGTAGCTTGTCCAGGCCAGAAATAGTTCAGTAGACTGCCAGACTGATTTTTAAATCCAACAATACAAGTACTAAAATTTGGAAAAGGTGGAATTTCTAAATAGTGTTATATTTGACTAGGGTTGTATGAACTGTTTTTAGGAAATTGTGATCTAGAGATTAACATGTATTTAGACTCAAATTGCTAGAAAGTAATGATGAATGAATACAAAATATGTATGCATTTGGACTATAAAGAGAATTAAGTTTTTCTACCTGAATAGGTTAAGGTTGTATGATGTGCAAACTGTATGAAATTGACAAGAGAAAATTTGACCTGCCCAGGAAGCTAATAGGATTACATGCAATTAAATATAGTACCTTTCCTCTTTTTACAATAATGGTAAAGGAGGAGAAGCCAGAGGAAATAAGAGTAATTGATAAAGAAATAATAGGTCTGAATTCTAGAACAAATGGTAAATCAGAATAATATTGATGGAATTCAATCAGTTATGCAGCAATGCTTTGAGGTAAAAAGAAACTAAACTGGAGGTTCTATCCTGTTTTAAACAGAGGTTTAAAAGGAATAAGAGCAAATACTTTGAAATTCAGTTGTTTACATACTGAAAGGTTACTAAAGGACTTAAAGTTGTTTGGGAGTTGTGGAATTCAAACTAAAGTTTGTTGAAAATAATTTATTATGAAGATTTTGGTACTTGCTAAATTTTAAATTGCAAGTGATCTCACTTGGTAAAGAGAGATAAGAGACAAGGTTGTTAAGTCATAAAAACCTAAATCAAGCTATTTAACTCTTCCTTGCAAACAGGAAGGAAAAGAGAGAAATACTTTTAATTGTTCTACTTTGATATTTAGGAACTGATATAGCAGCACAGTACATAAGTAAGATCTTAAAGTGTTTAAAGATGGGTATATTTTCATTGTATACTTCAGAGGGTTTAAGGAGATGTTCAAGCAAGTAAAAGTTGATAGAAAAGTCATGGATATCTTGTAAAATAGTTTTTGTCTTTTTGGCAGTACAGTTGTTATAAGGGTGCAAATGGTGAACCCCTGGGTTCGGGAAGGAGGCCCTTCTCAGGGATGAGAGAACTCCAAGCTTAGCTTAAAAGTATCTCTTTCAAAGAGCGTGGACATGACTCCTTGCACTCAGGCATTTAGTGAGTGAGGGGTCAGTCTGAGATCCTCTGGGCTTAGGCTATCAAGATGTGGCCAGAGGTGTATCTCTTTTGTTACAGGGGAAAGGGAGTTTCCCTGTTCACAGCCTGTCTGAGTTAAGGGGAGGTTCCTTATTCACAGCTTGCCTGAGTTAAGGGGTGCAGGATCCTTGCCATCTCTGCACAATGCCCAGGTTAGTCTCAAGAAGACTGTTTTCCTCCTTGTTTATCTTTCCATCATAAGAGGTTTAAAAACATATAATAGGGTTAAGTGTTTAAATTGATCAAAAATGTTTTTGGGGTTGTATTATAAGCAGCCTGTTTGCCAAAAGGCTTGCTTTAAGGTTTATAGTGCTTAAAAGGTTTCAAATCTTGTAATTGAAAATAGACCCTGTAATACTACATGCTTTATGATATTCCTCTAAATGTGACTTTTATGTAAATTGTTGCTAAAACATGTGCTTTAAGTATTGTTTGAATGTAAGCAAAAGCTTATTGTAAACCTGACTGTACCATCGGTTTTGTTCAATACTTAGTGGTTACCTCAGTTTACCAATTTGTACTATGAACTGAATCTTATAATGAGCACTATGCTAAAGGTACAGTGTCTCAATTCTTGGGAGTTATTGATTAACATTTGAAGAGATACCAAATGGTATGTTTATTTTTGTGATGGTAACAGAGAGCTAAAGGAAAGTGAAGAGGTATTAAATGTCCTGAGGATGCAGATTTGTGACGGGTAAATGGAAGTTGTGTTCTGCTTTTTAAGCAGAGGGTTTGAGGGGAAGAGAGAGAAGGAGAGATGAAAGAGTACAGATAGTGAGGTGAAAAAGAATAGATAGGTGTTCTACTCTTATAATTGGAT
Source organism: Gracilinanus agilis (assembly GCF_016433145.1). Lineage (NCBI taxonomy): Eukaryota > Metazoa > Chordata > Mammalia > Didelphimorphia > Didelphidae > Gracilinanus > Gracilinanus agilis. Next base: position 76,743,127 of record NC_058136.1, on the reverse strand, counting down.
CCTTGACCTAGGAATAATTTCTAAAATTAGTGTATATGGTGTTGGGAAAAATCGCAAATGATTCTGGAACTCTCTTGAAAAGTTATACTGAAGAGATTCCTGTCTGGCTTGTCTTAGTCTTTCAGATGGCCCAGGTACAGGAGACGATACAGCCCTGCTTTATATTTACTGTGGAGCTACTCAGTCCAGCACTCCTCTTCCTTAATTCAGGTTTTGTGACTGGAGTGTGATATGTTAGTTATTGCCAAAATATGTAAGAATAACTGATTGATCAGCCTGGTAGGGATGTGAAAGGCTTGTTTGAGGGTATGGAAACTGTTTCAAGACTGCTGCTTAGCAGAATTTCTCTGAGCTGTAACGGGAAAGACTTGTCATTAAGGAAGGAAAAGGCTTCTGAGATCCAATGATGACATATTGCAAAAGACAGAGAATGTTCTGTGATGGTTAGAGAGGCAATTCTAGGGCTCAACCTGGACTGGACCTCTTCTGACCATCTAGGCTACTAATGCTTGAGTGACACAAGGATGGCATGAGCCAGTGTCAGCTTTGGCCTGTACATGGAGCCCCTCACTATGTGTCCCTTGGGACGTGAGGAAATGCTTTTCTATCTGCCTTCCCTTTTTTGAGCAAGTTCACATAATCAGTACTTAATGCAAGTTGTAAATTAATATTTCCATCTCCCCAAACAACCTATTAGGTTAATAATTGAAAATTATCAAATTGTTAGGGAACACACTTTGAGAAGTAGATGAAGTTTAGTGATAGATGACTTATAGCTTGCAGCCTTAATTTACCACAACTGAAGTTTGGGTCTGAAGCATGGAAATAACCCAGGGATTTCTGGATTTCCTCCAGGATCTGGGATAAAGAAATTTATCTGTAAAATATTATTATTCAAGTAGTTATAGATGCCATATTAATGGAAACCTTGCAAAAGGATATTTTTTAACAAAAACATCACATGCCAATTCTGGAAACAACTTAGGGATCGAATTTCCTAAAAGGTTCAATTCCTGTCAGAGAATAATTTTTGGGGATAAAATCTATTGGCTAAGATACCCAAATGTTAATGTTTAATATCAGTTTCTAATGTGCTAATTTTTTCCTTTTGTATCTGGTGTTCTAGTTTTTGCCCCAGTCCTAGGTTCTATCCTTCTGCCTTAGGGATGGATGCTCCCCCCTTGTGACCTGTCTGTCAGTCTGGGGAAACAGTCTCTGGTCTCCAAGCCTTCAGGACCCTGGCATTCGCTGCAGAGGTGCCCCTGAAGACCCTGTGCCCACAGCTCCTCCTCTTGCTCCCCCTCTCAGAGCTGGACTTATCAGGGATTCTCTAAGCATTTGGAGGAGGGGAGGGGAGACGGCATGGGACCTTGTGGGACATTGTACCCCAGAGACAGCATAGAACATTGTACCCCCATAGTGAAAAAGTTTCTCTTCTCAGACCTCTTGTACTTTTCCCTACATCCTAAATGCCCTAGTTAGATTTGTGAAGAACCGCCTAAATACCATACAGGTACTAGTTCTTCAGCGCCAGCACCAGGCGATTCCCCCTGACCCCTAGACCAAAAAAAAGAAAAAAAAAGTGTGGAATGTGGATGGCCAAACTGACCCTTGCCCAAACCTACAAGCTGTGTGTGTATGTTAGATAAGACCCCTTGCAAGCTGAAGTGTGTATCCTAGATAAGACCTTGTATACAACCCACCCAACGGGCCCCTGCGCGNAGACCAAAAAAAAGAAAAAAAAAGTGTGGAATGTGGATGGCCAAACTGACCCTTGCCCAAACCTACAGGCTGTGTGTGTATGTTAGATAAGACCCCTTGCAAGCTGAAGTGTGTGTCCTAGATAAGACCTTGTATACAACCCACCCAACGGGCCCCTGCGCGAGCCTATAGACCATGCCCTTAGAGTGATAACCACCTTTGCTCTAAGTCTTACTGTGAACAATATAAAGAGTGTTGGGAATTTACTCAGGGAGGGGGAGACCACTCCTTTTGGTCTCTTCCCCCGCGTATGTGCGTGTGTAGCTTAACAAAGCTCTACTCTCTGTGTATTTTGCATCCTCTGTCTTGTTTCCTTTGGGCTCACCCAAAAAAGGACCCCAACACAACAAGAGCAGCAAAGTTGGGGATAGCCTCTAAGAAATCAGGATCACCCCCATAATTTGAAAAGAAAGGAAAGAAAAACTTGAAAGGAAAGATCTTTTCTTCAGTAAATTGAAGAATCGTTGAATAAAACCTAAGGCCACTTAAGGATTTTTCTCCTTGGTAAATTTGAATGCTTGTTACATCCTTTTTTTTCTGACTATTACATCAACTTCCAAACCTTACATTAGAGGCAGGGAAAGACCTTTGGATTTGGAATCAGAGGGCCTACCTAGGCTGGATTCTAGCTCTGACATTTGTGTTTCCTAGAACATTGCACAAAACCTCTCTGGGCCTCAGTTTCCTCTTATGAAAATAAGGGAGAGTTGAGCCAGCTGATATAGCACAGTGGAAAGAACACTGAAGTTCTATGTGCTGGTGAGTCTGCATTCAAACCTCACCTCTGGTACTCAATACCTGCGTGCCTTCAGGCACAAAGTTAGTGAATATTTGCTATAGGCCTTAGTTTCCTCATCTGGAAAATGAATGGGTCCATCTAGATGTACTCTGAGGTGCCTTCCACTCTCCTCTGATGATTATAAGATCTCAAAGCTTTCTGCGAATTCTTAAACTTTAATCTGATCTTGACTAGAAATTTACCTTTTTAAAGGATGCTGCTGGATCCCCATTATCCCCACCCCCTTGGGATTCCTGTTGAATGATGCAAATAATACTGTGTAATCCTTTCCTTAGCTTCATCAGCATATACATTGGGAGATAAACTGCCTGGGAGGGACCTTTCTTCTCTCACTAAAGAGATTTCCAATGGCTGAAACAACAGCTTTTGTTCTCCCTGAACAAACCTTCCTGCTTCTGTAGGAAGAAGAATGAAGCAGGCTACCTGCTGTTACCAACAGGCTGCTGCCATATGCGCTTTCAGGGTTTCTCCCCCACCCCACTCCCACTTTTTGCTTTTCTGTCTATGTGTCAGGTTATTAACAGGAGAGAGAGAGAGAGACAGAGAGAGAGAGAGAGAGAGAGAGAGAGAGAGACAGAGAGAGAGAGAGAGAGAGAGAGACAGAGAGAGAGAGAGAGAGACAGAGAGAGACAGAGAGAGAGAGAGAGAGACAGAGACAGAGACAGAGACAGAGACAGGGAGAGAAGGGAGAAGAGAGAGAGACAGAGACAGACAGACAGACAGACAGAGAACTTTCTGGAAAATTTAGAGGGTGAGAAAATGATGTTAGGAAGACTGAATCCCTCTGAGCTATTAATGGGGAATTACACAACAATGGCCAGGGGTTGCCAGGTTTTTACTGCCTTTGTGTCTGGGCCCAGCTGTGTTAAATATTAACAGGCCTTGGACTTGCCAAGGTATTGCTGAAGTGCCTGGATATTGCTTAAGAAACGTGTTTCAATGGAAGCCATAGCCCTGATTGATTTCATTCACAATGAAATCCTGTCACACACACACACACACACACACACACACACACACACACACACAGGATCTATGAAAAGAGCCATGAAAATGGATCAAAAACATTTCTGGATGTTTGTTCTACGCCTCTGTGAGTGAGTGTGAGTGAGTGTGTGTGTGTGTGTGTGTGTGTGTGTGTGTATGTGCACGTGCATGTGTGCACGCTATTTCATGCTTTAAGTGTAATCTAAATATATCTCGGCTTTCAGAGCAGCTCACACCAAATGGTGCAGTTAACCCTGAATTTACCAGGGTTTTTTAACTCAGGCTCTTCAATTATTAAATTGCTAGACCTTCAAAATGGCATCATCAGCTGCTCCTTTGTTTATACTCTCAGAGAACCTTTTTGACACGGTTCTCTGATGGCAAAAGGAAAAATCTTGATGGCTGATGCATGATTTTTTTATTCTGGATGATAATAAATCATCTAATGTTATTCTCCCAATGCCAGGAAAAAGTGAGGAAGGTCCCCAGCACTGCGAGTGGACTATCTGGGATGAATTCATGGCAAGAAATGGATAAGCATTAGACAGGATGGACAAACATAGATGGGTGATTATCTGCATCCTTGGAGGGAATATCCACATCAAGGAGGTCACAGATTCATTTGAATATTTGCATAATCGAGTCACTTTTTTATTTGCTTGTTCTTTGCCAGAATTTCTACTAGGGTCTGGGGATACAAATTCAAACAAACAAATAAGCAGACAGTCCCTGTTCTCTCCCAGAGCTGATATTATACTGGGAGATATAACATATATATGTATAAAAGCATATGTAAGGTAAATTCCAAACAAATACTAAATAAAAGGTGATTTGTGGACCCCTTTAAACGGATCAGGCAAGGGAGACCTCATGGAGGAGAAGGAATTTGAACTGAGCCTTTTAAAAAGTTAATTCATTTGATGGAATACTATTGTAATAAAAGAAATAATGAAGAAAATGTTTTCAGAGAAACTTGTGAAGATTTGTATGAAGTGATGCAAAATGAAATGAGAAGAATCAGAAGACTCATGTAAATAATAATATTATAAGACAACTTTGAAAGACTTAGGAATTTGGACAAACAAAATGACCAGTTCTAGAGAGTCTAGAAAACTCATGATCAAATACATTGTGAACTTCTGGATAGAGAGATGAGGTTATAGACTCAGAGTATAGATTAAGGTGATTTTTTCTTTCTTTTTTATACAACTAATACATGAATTTGCTTTGTGTAACTACATGTTTATAACAGACTTTGTTTTTGCTTTTGTTGTTTTTCTTTCTCAGTAAGGTAGGGAGGAGAGAAATAGAATTTAGAGCTGGAAATAAAATCAAACTGATTTAAAAAAAGTTAATTCATCAATTTATTACATTAAAATACCCAGTTAATGCCTTCCCTCCTTCTCCTCTCACCATTAGAGAAGGCCCATTTGATAAAAAGATAGATGTATATATAAAACTGTCTTACTTATTTTTATTGATCAGTTCCTTCTCTGGAAGTAGATATACACAAGTCATTCTTTGAACAATATTTCTGTAACTGCATATACTGTTTTCTTGGTTCTGCTCATTTCACTCTTCATAATTTCATGTAGGTTGTTCCATCCAAGATTAACCTATTTGTCATAGCATTTCATCACAATCATATGCCACCACTTGTTTAGTTATTCTCCAATTGATGGACATCCATTCAATTTTCAATTCTTTGCAACCACAAAGAGCTGCTATAAATATTTTAAAACATCTCAGTTCTTTTTCTTTTCCCCTCATCATCTTAGGAAATAGACCTAATAGTGGTATTTCTGGGGCAAAATGTATACATAGTTTCATAACTCTTTAAATGTAGTTCCAGATCACTCTCCAAAATGGTTGGATTAGTGAACTGAGCTTTGAATTGATTAGGGCTTCTGAGAAGTGGAAATGAGAAGAGTGAACAGTCTAAGACTCAGGGACAGGCTTTGCAAAGACATTTCAGAGAAAGAATACAAACATGTCTTCTGACTTGCACCACTACATCACACCAGTTCTTTGTACTTAACCTTCTTTGGATCATCTTCCTAGTTAATATGTCTGTGTATTCCATCATATTTGGCTCATCTCCTAAAACAGTTCAGAAATGGACACACTAAAAGATAAATTGATCTATACTCATTTTAAATTTACAGTCTCTCTGATTGCAAATCAAAATTTCTTAAATGAATCTATTACATAGATTGAAGATAGAATGAGAAAAGATTTTTCAGAATCTTCTAAAAATTAATAGAGAAAAACAATAGCTATGTTAAGGTAGTCCCTCCCCCCAAACTTGGGGCTACTTTCCTAACTTTCATTTTCTGGTAGCCTAAGGTCCCCTAAGGGTGATTGATTACTCTCTCCCTCAAGTTAACAGGGAATAACACAGAGGGACTGATGAGGTTTCTAGTATTGCCTCCCTTGAATCTCCATCAAATATGCTCCCCAATGATTATCAGTTGACCAACCAGAGTTCATTAGATTTGAGAAAGCAGAGAGCTTTACTGGGATCACGTAATGAAGACAGTTAAGAGTAGAACTATTTCCCCACAATCCGGGGATACACTCTCCATAAGTATATATAGGGGCCATGAAGAAATGAGTATAAGCATTGGGAACACGTGTAGAAAAGGGGTCACTCTTAGTTGGACAAAGATTCTTTTTGCCTTTTGTGGAATTTTCAAAAAGTCCATTTTAGACATCTCTCTGCTAGGGATTTAGGGTCAGTGCCCTTGCAGAATATTTGAGGCTGCCTTTCATATTATTTCATCCAATGGTTCCAAGTTCCTTACTCATCCCAAATTGATTAAGGATTTGGTCCCCTCAGTTTATATCTTGATTGATTCGTTTAGGAACTTTAATATCTTAGTCCATCAAGAAGAATGTATTAAATATTTTCTACATGTCAGGCAGTGTGTACTGGGAATATCAAGAATGCAAGAACTTGGTACAGATGCCAAGAAAATAGCAATGTACCAAAGAAAATGTTCGTAAAAGATATTTACAGTGTAAAAGGGAGGTAATCTCAGACAGAAGATGCTAGAGGGGAGACCTGGAGAGAGTTAATTTACATCTTTGATTGGGTAATTGACTGAGTTTTTGATTCTGTAATTCAATCAGGAGAAATTCTCATCTGATGAAGGCATCAGAGCAGAGATCATCTTGTTCATTATTTTAATTGGAATTGAGTGTTGTGGGGCATTCCTTTCACACTAATTATAAACTATAGAGAGCCAGCTCTATCTATTTTGGGGGGTCCTGAGTGGCGTTGGATTGAAAAGACAGGAAACAGAAACTGAGAACAGCCATACTAGTGGTTAGCCCATAGCTGCTCCAATTGCTATGGAGTTTAGAATTTATTTATATACTGGTTTCAAACAAAGAACACAGAGAAAGAATCACAGCTGTGAAGGGGTTACAAATCATACAAATTCCATTAAAGTCTAAAAAGTAGAGAGATAGGTCCAGGGTTAAAGGCCAAATTCCAACCACCAATCAGTAGGGGGTTAATTCTGGGAGCAGAAACATATTTCATAGAGATTTTTACTAATTGCGTTCTGCCTTGATTTACAGGACTGCACCTGGTCAGATAAAGTCTTATCTCTATCTTTCTCTGTGTCTGGCCTTGACTATATTTTTTAGAGTTTAGGCTTCTTAATTATCAAGGAGAGAAATTGTTAACTCAGTAGCTGCTGGTCTGCTAAGGACTCAAAGCTTTCCAATAAGAATATTGAGAAAAGGTGGGGATCTGAAAATGAGTCAAAAGAGGAATCTCAGATTTTTACCTTAGATGGCCCATTCTGTCTACCTGACATGCAGTGCAGAAAAAATCATACACACAGTTTTACTTGCTGATGATTTTGTAATGGGATCCAGATAAAATATCTATTACAGACTCTATTTCTCTAAATGACTTCCAATAGCCTCCTGGAGGGGTCAAGTTGTTTTTGGATTAACCAACCTGCTGCTACCAGAGCATTTCAGGGCTTAGGTGACCAGGACCAAACACAAAGACTGCCTCAGCCTGGATTGGTCACGTAGGGAATCCAGATAACAGGCCCTAGCCTGACCCTATTTCTCCAATTGACTCTCTACAATAAGCCATGCTTATCGAGTCATAAAAAGTAATTCATCTAAGGCTTTCTGTTGGCAAAACATGGTCGTCTCCTGCAAATTACTCCAAGTGCTTCTGGTTTACATTTCTTTCAAAATGAGATGCTTTGGAATAAGCCCTTTGCAGAAGAGCTGATGTAGGAACATCTCCTTTATCTGGCACAGTCAGGGAATGGCTCATCTTGGATGAATTCATCTTTCAGATAACTGAAGCTTACCCTTTTGTCTTCTGGAGATAGTTTAATTCTGATTGAAGGATAACAAGTCCTGAACTGGAACAGTAGTTAGTTAGATAGGTTCATGTCTTTTCTACCCTTTTGTATTTCTCTACTTTATAAATAAAAGATTTATAATTTTCATATATTTAGCCAAACCATTAATTTTAACACTTACACAATCCACTGAGACACCCAGCTGTTTCTAAAACTCAGAGATGACCATGCCACTCCTCCCCTCAAGAAGCTTCAGTGACTTCCTATTATGTCAACTACCCATTGTTCTCTTTGTCATTAAAAACTCCAATTTGCCTTTGTCTGATCCAGTACTTCCCTTGCTAGACTCAAGTCCCAGCCTCCTTTGGTTTCCCCTTTCTGCCACTTTGTACAGGTTGACCCCAGTTTCCTCATCTGCAAATTGGAGATAATAATAGTACCTACCTAGGGCTGAGGGTCAAATGAGATGAAATGCTTTGGAAATGTTGAGGTGGTAAGTAAACGTTACTTGTTGTGGTTATTTCTTAATGTGGGAAAAGTGAGGGAGAGGGAAGAAGGAGAGAAGAAGACAGAGAAGAAATACCTTTGAGCGTTACAACAATTCTGGGACAAAGATCTACAGGTATTATTATCTTCTATTTGTCCCATCTAATCATCTGTATTCTGTGTTCTAGCTGATCTATATGTTCTACCTATCCATCTATGTGTTCTATCTAGCAGAGTAGATTAAAAGCCAGAATGCCACAATATAGAACACAAAGATAAAACACATAGAATAGATGGATACATAGAACAGATAGATTAGATAGGCCACAAAACAGGAAACGTAGGATAGATAGATGGGTAGATAGAACACAGAACAGCTAGAGTACATGGATAGAGAGAACACACAGAACAGATTAAAGATATAGATAGGTAGAAAACATGAAACAGATAGATTAGATAGAATACATTGATAGAAGAGATGGATAGATAGAACATAGAACAGATAAGTAGAATAAATGGAATAGATGGATATACAGAGTGCATAGATGGACTGATTGAATGGATATCTAAAACACATAGAACAGAACAATTAGAATAGGCAGATAGTTAAAACACATTGAATAGATGGACAGACAGAAGAGAGAACACATAAAAGAGAGAGAATACAGAATGGGTAGATGGATAGAACAGATAGATGATAAAAAAGCAAAGAGATCAGATAGAACAAATAGAACAGATAGAATAGGTAGTTGTAAGAGATAGAACACAGAACAGACAGAAAACGTAGATGATTAGATAGAAGAAATTGAACACATAGATATAAAATATAGATGGATAGATAAAAACAGAAGGCATATAACAGAGCACATAGAAGAGAGAAATAGAATAGATGGAAGAAATAGAACACATGGGTACAACAAAGAAAACACAGAACAGATAGAACATATAAATCGATAGATATAACACATGGATAAATAGATGGACAGACAGAACAAATAGAACATTAATATTAGAACATAAGGAATGGATAGATAGAACAAACAGATCACATAGAACAGATAGAATAGACAGAGCTCATAGAACAGACACCACGGAATAGATAGAATATAGACTATATAGATTGATAGAACAGTTAGAAGAGATGGAAGGGGTAGAGCATTAAAATGAATAGAACACATAGATGGACAGGTAGAACAAATATAACATAAAACAGAATAGATGAAAAGATAGAAAACAGAGAGAACACACAGGACAGAACAGATACATGGATTGTTAAAAAAAATAGAACACAGAATGGATAGAACACAAAGACTAGATAGACATAGAACAGATAGAACACAGAACAGAATAGATGGAAGAGATAGGACATAAATGATAGATAAAACATGGAATACAAAGAAAAGATAAAACACATGGAATGGAAAGAATGAACACATAAAATAGAAAGAATACTTAGGATGGTTAGGACACAGAGATCAGATAGAACATATAGATACAAAAGATAGATGGATAGAAAAGCTTAGATTAGATGGAAGAGGCAGAGCACATAGAACATAAAGAATGCATAGAAAAAACAAATGGATAGATAGGACACATGGAACATAGAATAGATAGAACATTTATGGAGAGAACACAGAGATACAAAAATATATGAATTGATGGAAGAGGTAGAGCATGTAGAACAAATAAAACACATTACAGATAGAATACATGAAGAGATGCGGTCATAGAACAGATAGAAGACACTGAATGGATAGAATGAGGAATGGATAGATAGAACACATAGAATAGATAGAACATATAGAATACATATTTGAAAATAGATGGATAGAACAAAGAACACTTAAAACAGAAGAGATGGAAGAGAGAAAGCTCATAGAAAAGATAGAACGCATAGATGTATAGATTAGAATATACATATTAGAACATAGATTATAATACATAGATAAAAAGATAGATGAATAGAAGTTAGAATATATAGAAGAGATCAGATAGGACATATAGATTTAAAAGAGATGAATAGCTAGAACAAGTTAGAATAGAATGAAGAGGTAGAGCACATGAAAAAGGAAGGATAGATAGAACACAGAACAGAGAAGAAATCGAACACGGAATAGATGGAAAAGATAGAGTTCATAGAACATATAGATACTAAAGATAGATGACAGAACACAGAGGGAAGAGAGGTCAGAGAACAGATGGAATAGATAACACAGAGTAGAAAGAATCCATAAATCATATAGAACACAGACACAAAAGGTAGGTGAAGAGTTATAGAGAACAGATGGAAGATGTAGAATACGTGGAACAGAGAGAGCACATAGAATAGAACAGAGAGATCAGATAGAAATATAGATACTAAAGATAGATGGATAGAATAGGAAGAACCCACAGAAGAGATAGAAAACAGAGATGGAAGAGAGTGAGCTCACAGAACAGATAACAATAGATGGAGCACATGGAATAGATAGAAGAGATAGAACTCAAAGAACAGATAGACAGATACAAAAGATAGAAGTTGGAATAGATGGAAGAGGTAGAACATAGAACAGGTAGAATAAATGGAAGAGGTAAAACACATAGAATAGATAGAACATGTAGAATGGATAGATAGAACACAGAGAATACAACACATACAAGATATAATGGAATAGATGGAAGAGGTAGACCACATAGAACAGAGAGAACAGAATAGAATAGAATAGATGGAAAAGATAGAGCTCAGAGAACAGATAAATTAGACACAAGACAGAACGCGCAGACTGGTTAGGGCAGAGAGATCAAATAGAAAATATAGATACTAAAAATAGATGGGTTGAATACAAAGACCCATAGAAGAGATAGAACATGGAGATGGAAGAGATAGAGCTCACAGAGCAGATAGACTAGATGGAACAAAAAGAATGTGAAGATGGATAGATAGTGCACATAGAACACATAGAATAGATGGAATAGAGAGCTCAGAGAACAGATAGAATGCATAGATGCATAGATTAGAATACATAGACTAGAACACAGTAACAGTGAAACAACTCTGTGCCATCAAAGAATGTAAAAAATGAATCAGACAAAATCATCAGTAGTGAGAGGGTACCAGAATCAAGGGAAAAGGAAAATATTTCCTGTATAATGTATAATGAGGGTTTTTATGTTCTGCTTGATGGAATCAAGGGAAGCCTGGAGGTGGTGATGGGAAAGGATAGAATCAGAGGAATGGAGAACAAGCAGAGAAAGGGGCCAGAGGTGAGAGATGGAGTTTCTTGTTCATAAACGGCAATATACCTGGGGTGGCCTCAGGAGAGAAAGTGTGCTTGGGGGATGATGGCGTCAGTTCAGGATTTTTGTTCTGTTATTTCCTGAGTCCTTATTTTTTCCCAGTTTCTATAATCCACAGCCAAGTGTGGTCCCTATTCCCCCTGAAATAGCCCAATCGGGGATTGACCTCAGGTGATCTGACCACGGTCCCCAGAAATTCTGCCATGAGAAGCAGACATTTTTAGTTCATACAGTCCCCAGCTTTCTGCAGCCACCAGCTTACTTCCCTTGCTTTCCCTGCCTTGAAAGGGCAGCCAGGGTCTCCACACCCCTGTGAGTGACTACAGCCAGCAGGGCCCAACAACTCTCAGCAATCACATTCACCTGGTGTGCATGGACTTCAAAAGTCCTCCCCTGGTCAGCAGCTTATCATTTCATCTTTCTTTCCCTCATTATTCCTTTCTCTCTTTCCCTCTCGGTCTCTATCACCTTCTCTGTTTCTGTTTCTCTCTTAACCTCTCCCTCTTTCTCTGTCACTATGTCTCCATCTCTCAGTCTCTTTGTCTCTCTATCTCCTTCTGCCTTATTCTCTCTCTCTCTCTCTCTCTTGCTTTGAGGAGGCCTCCTTTTAATTTCACTCTCTCACCTTGGCCATAAGGATGGGTTCAAACCCCATACCTGGCCCTCACATCCAGAAATTTGACACCAGACACATAATCTCTCCTTTTATAGGCCAGATCCTAATGACTGGGTTCTGGACACTTATCTCATCTTTACCTTGGATGGTTTGGTGGGGGTAGAAAGGCAGTGGGTGACAAATGCAAGTAACAGGGAATGAGGAACATCAGATAGAGTAGAAGCAGGCTAGATTTCATCAAAGACTGCCTTTGATATTTTCTCTTCCTCACTTTCCTCTCTACTGTTGGTCTAAAAAGAGAAGAGGGCAGAATTGTGACTTTAACTGTATATGTACA
>NC_058136.1:76697090-76730028 GCF_016433145.1 Gracilinanus agilis | reverse complement strand
AAGATCAAGAATATCAAGGGAAATAATGAAAAAAAAATGTGAAGGAAGGTGGCTTAGCAGTACTGACTATTAAGTTATACTATAAATCAGTGGTCATCAAAACAATATAGTACTGACTAAGAGATAGAAGGGAGGATCAGTGGAATATACTTGGAGTAAGTGATGTCAGCAAGACAGTGTATGATAAACCCAAAGAGCCCAACTTTTGGGACAAAAATCCACTATTTGACAAAAACTGCTGGGAAAATTGGAAAACAATATGGGAGAGATTAGGTTTAGATCAACATCTCACACCAAGATAAATTCAGAATGGGTGAAAGACTTAAATATAAAGAAGGAAACTGTAAGTAAATTAGGTGAACACAGAATAGTATACTTGTCAGATCTCTGGGAAAGGAAAGATTTTAAAACCAAACAAGAATTAGAGAAAATTATAAAATGTAAAATAAATAATTTTGATTATATTAAATTAAAAAGGTTTTGTACAAAGAAAAACAATGCAACCAAAATCAGAAGGGAAACAACAAACTGGGAAAAAATCTTTATAACAAAAAATTCTGACAGAGGTCTAATTACTCAAATATACAAGGAGCTAAATCAATTGTATAAAAAAAATCAAGCCATTCCCCATTTAATAAATGGGCAAGGGACATGAATAGGCAATTTTCAGATAAAGAAATAAAAAGTATCAATAAGCACATGAGAAAGTGTTCTAAATCTCTAATAATTAAAGAAATGCAAACCAAAACAACTCTGAGGTACCACCTCACACCTAGCAGATTGACTAAAATGATAGCAGGAGAGAGTAATGAATGTTGGAGGGGATGTGGCAAAATTGGGACATTAATGCACTGATGATGGAGTTGTGTACTGATCCAACCATTCTGGATGGCAACTTCGAACTATGCCCAAAGAGCGATAAAAGAATGCCTGCCCTTTGATCCAGCCATATCATTGCTGGGATTGTACCCCCAAAGAGATCATAGATAAACAGAATTGCACAAAATTTTATAGCAGTGCTCTTTGTGGTGGCAAAAAAACTGGAAAGCAAGGGTATGCCCTTCAATTGGGGAATGGCTGAAGTATATGTTGGTGATGGAATACTATTGTGCTCAAAGGAATAATAAACTGGAGGAATTCCATATGAACTGGAAAGACCTCCATGAATTGATGCAGAGTGAAAGGAGCAGAGCCAGAAGAATATTGTACACAGAGACTGATACACTGTGGTAAAATCGAATGTAATGGACGTCTCTACTAGCAGCAATGCAATGACCCAAGGCAATTCTGAGGGACTTATGGAAAGGAACACTAGCCACATTCAGAGGAAGAGCTACAGGAGTGGAAACACAGAAGAAAAACAACTGCTTGGACACTTGGGTTGATGAGGACATGATTGGGGATGTAGACCTGAAAAGACCACACCCAAGTAACTATCAATAATGTGTAAATAAGTCTTGACTGATCACACATAATAAAACCAGTGGAAATGCAAATGAGCTACAGAGGAGGGGTGTGGGGGGTTAAGGGGGTGAAGTGGAAAGTAAAAACATGAGTTATGTAACCATGGAAAATTTTTCTAAAAATAAAAAATTATTAAAAAAAAGAAAAGAAATGACCACAAGTAGAATTTATTTACCACCTCAATGTTTCCAAAGCATTTGACCCTCAGATAACCCTAGGTAGGTACTATTATCAACTCCATTTTATTGGAGTTTCCTGGAATTTACACAGTTTACTGAAACTGGGGTCAATCTGTACCAAGAGGCAGAAAGGGGATATAGAAGGAGGCTGGATCATGAGTCTAGCAAGGAAAGTACTGGATCAAACAAAGACAAATTGGAGTTTTTAATGGCAAGTAGAACAATGGGTAGTTGACATAATGGAGTTCTTGAAGCTTCTTCAAGGGGAGAAGTGAAATGGTCAGCTCTGTGCTTTAGAAATATCAGTTTGGCAGTGCTACAGAGGTTGGATTGGAGAGGACAGTAGAAGTCAAGGTCTCTGTCTTAAAACCCTGGGGCCTATATCTGGGGAACATGCCAGGATAAGGCAGGTTCAATTAGTTGGACTTGAACACAAGGTAAGAAGCTGTTTTGGCACAAGAACCAAGAGAAGAGTTGAATTATTTGACCCAGAGCAGAAAGTAGCTAGGATGGAGAAAAGAACATAAGACTTGGGTTCCAAAATGTAGCAGCTTGTATGACCCTAGACAAGTCATTTCTTTCACCTCATCTCAGTGAATCTCAAGCTTTGCCCCTTTCCTTATTGTCACACAAATAGGAAGTTTTAGCACAGTGGGCCTTGATGCTGTAAGAGATCTATAGATCCTGAGGGTCTTAGGTTTTTCATTTCTTTTAGATCATCTTGGCCCCTGAACCTGACTGGACCTTCAGGTAAGAGCTTAAGTGGATCTACTTTAGGGACTAGAGAAAACTGAGGGCATCTTATCCCAGTGAGGAACCTGGCCTACCTGGAGCAAAAGGCTCTGATGCAGGAAAGTCATGTGGGGACCAATGTGGGAAAGGCTTTAAACCTTAATAGCTTGGTAATAGGGAGCGATCATCAATGGTGTTTCTACAGAGGGAGTGATGGCATCAGAGCTGTGGATTAGAACAATTACTCTGTAAAAGTAGCAGAACTTGGAGAACATTGTACACAGAGGTAGATACACTGTGGCACAATATAATGTAATGGACTTCTCTGCTAGCAGCAATGCAATGATCCAGGATAATTCTGAGGGACCTAAGAGAAAAAACGTTATCCACATCCAAAGAAAGAATTGTGGGAGTAGAAACACAGAAGAAAAACACCTGCTTGGTCACATGGTTCGATGGGGAGATGATTGGGGATGCAGACTCTAAGCTATCACCCCAATGCAAATATTAATGATATGGAAATAGGTCTTGATCAATGACATGTGTAAAACCCAGTGGAATTGCACATCAGCTACGAGAGGGGATGGGAGGAGGGGAGGAAAAGACCATGATTCAAGTCACTATGGAAAAATATTGTAAATTAAATAGATAAACTTTTAACAAAAGAAAAAAATCACTCTGGCAGTGTATGCAAGATGAACTGGAAGGGGGCTGAGGGTAGAGGTGACATGGGTCAGACGGCTGTTATAGTGTCTGGGTGAGGAACAAGAAGGGCCTGATCTAGGGAGCTGGAAGGACCACAAAGGAGCAGATATAAGAGATTTTACAAAGAAAGAATAACTGAATAGGGGTGGGGGGTGATATGGCAGCGAGTGTCTGCCAGGGGACCCAGAAAGGTGGTACTCCATCATTACTCCTTTATTTAAACCTCTGAAAACCTGCATTTGCCCACTTCTAGGTGACTATGACAGCTTCAGTAAAGTACGCTCCCCACGAGAAAAACCATCAATTACTCGGTCTCTAGTGATACCCCTCTGATCCCCTGTGCTGGGCCAGAGCCCAAGCCAGAGCCCATGGCTAGAGAACCCCAGGAAACCATGGCTTCTATGTTTGTAGCCAAAGTCATCTTCTTTCTGGATCCTGGGAGAAATCAAAGGCAGCATTCATTGTGAAAAGCTGGACAAAGGCAGTTGCTGAAGCTCAGCTTCCAGGCCCCACCCTGCCAGGGCCTCAGTGGGGGGAGCTTTTCGCCATGATCAGAGAGAGGTAAAGATGGGAGAAAGAAAGAGAGTCCTCTATGGGCGGAAGGGGGGTGGGGAGAGAGACAGGGAGACCTCTTTCTCAGTTTCTCGTTCCCTCTTTGGGAGGATGAGGTTAGCCAGCTGGTTTCACACTGTCTTGATTCTGAAATGTTTTGATGTTTGTTATATTACCAGTGGATTTTCAAGTAATTTAATTCCACCAAATGGAACCAAGTTTTCCAGAGAGGCTTTTGGTAGAGGACCAGATCCAGGCTGGCAGGCCCTCAAGAGGCCAGGTCCAGAGCCAAGGAATCAGAGAAGCAGTTGCTGGGATAGGGCTCAGGCCTAGCAACAGCTCTCACTGAGCCATCCAGCCTGACCCAGGCTGCTGCAGCTGCTGTTGCTGCCTTTCCAGCTGGAACTGGGGCCATTTACAGGGCACTTCCTTCCTTTGCTTCTCTCTCCTGGCCCATTGATAACAGCATCCATGAAATGAAAAAAGGAAAAGGAGGAGGAGGAGGAGAAGGAGGAGAAAGAGAAAGAGGAGGAGAAGGAGAAAGAGGAGGAGAAGGAGGAGGAGAAACAGGATGAGAAGGAGAAGGAGGAGGAGAAGAAGAAGAAGGAAGAGGAGGAGAAGAAGAAGACTTTATTTATTTATTTTTCCCTCACTGCTTTGAATTTTTATTTTTTAGAAAATTTTTCCATGGTTACATGATTTATGTTCTTATTCCCCCCTCAGCTCTCCCCTCCCCCCCCCCCCCGAGGCAACGTGCATTTACACTGGTTTTAACATGTGTCATCCATCAAGACCTATTTCCATATTATTGATAGTTGCACTGGGGTGGTCGTTTAGAGACTACATCCCAAATCGCGTCTGCATCAACCCAAGTGTTCAAGCATTTGTTTTTTCTGTGTTTCCACTTCTAAAGTTCTTCCTCAGAATGTGGGTAGCGTTCTTTTCCATAAGTCCCTTGGATTTGTCCTGGGTCATTGCATTGCTGCTAGTAGAGAAGTCCATTATATTAGATTGTGCCACAGTGTATCAGTCCCTGTGTACAATGTTCTCCTGGTTCTGCTCCTTTCACTCTGCATCACTTCCTGGAAAATTCCTCCAGTTTATTATTGCTTTGAGCACAATAGTATTCCATCACTAACAGATACCACAATTTGTTCAGCCATTCCCCAAATGAAAGGCATAATCTTGTTTTCCAATTTTTTGCCACCACAAAGAGCGAGGTTATAAATATTTTTGCACAAGTCTTTTTCCTTATCTCTTTGGGGTACAAATGAAGCAGTGCTATGGCTGGATCAAAAGGCAGATAATGTTTTAAAGCCCTTTGGGCATAGTTCCAAATTGCCATCCAGAATGGTTGGATCAATTCACAACTCCACTAGCAATGCATTAATGTCTCAATTTTGCCACATCCCATTCAACATTCATTACTCTCCCCTTCTTTCATTTTAGTCAATCTGCTAGGTGTGAGGTGATACCTCAGAGTTGTTTTGATTTGCATTTCTCTAATTATTAGAGCTTTAGAACACTTTCTCATGTGCTTATTGATACTTTTTATTTCTTTATCTGAAAATTGCCTATTCATGTCCTTTGTCTATTTATCAATTGGGGGATGGCTTGATTTTTTGTACAATTGATTTAGCTCCTTGTATATTTGAGTAATTATTCCTTTGTCTGAGTTTTTTGTTATAAAGTTTTCCCCCCGATTTGTTTCTTCCCTTCTAATTTTGGTAGCATTGGTTTTGTCTGTACAAAACCTTTTTTAGTTTAATGTAGTCAAAATTATTTATTTTACATTTTGTAATTTTTTCTTACTCTTGCTTGGTTTTAAAATCTTTCCTTTCCCAGAGATCTGACAAGTATACTATTCTGTGTTCACCTAATTTACTTATAGTTTCCTTCTTTATATTCAAGTCTTTCACCCATTCTGAATTTATTTTGGTGTAGGGTGTGAGATGTTGATCTAAACCTAATCTCTCCCATATTGTTTTCCAATTTTCCCAGCAGTTTTTGTCAAATAGTGGATTTTTGTCCCAAAAGTTGGACTCTTTGGGTTTATCATACACTGTCTTGCTGGCATCACTTACCCCAAGTCTATTCCACTGATCCTCCCTTCTGTCTCTTAGCCAGTACCATATTGTTTTGATGACAGCTGCTTTATAGTATAGCTTAATATCTGGTACTGCTAAGCCACCTTCCTAAAAGTTTTTTTTTCATTATTTCCCTTGATATTCTTGATCTTTTGTTCTTCCAAATAAATTTTGTTATAGTTTTTTTCTAATTCAGTAAAAAGGTTTTTGGTAGTTTGATAGGTATAGCACTAAATAAGTAAATTAATTTAGGTAGGATGGTCACTTTTATTATATTAGCTAGATGCATTCAACCACCCATAGTTCAACTCACCACACCACAAAATTTACTCTGGATTTTATGGTGCAGTGTGTGGTCTGTGCAGGCATCTTCATGGTGCCTTCTCTAAACAGTTCACTTTTTGGATTCAAAAAGGTAAGAAGATTCTTATCCTAAAACTACTCTCAAAAGAATTTAAAGTTTGTATTATAGCATAATTACACATTTCCTCCTGAGGAGGATGGTGAAAAACACAGGGATCTCTCAGGAATGCGTGGCTAAGTTATGAGGTATATGAATCTATTGGCAAAAGAAAATTAAAAAATTAAAAAATCCAAATAAAAGAAAAAATTAATTTGTGGATGAAATATTAAATGTCCTAATCTTATATGTAAAAATGAAAGTAAAGGAAAGATAAATCTATAACATGTCCTTGAATTAAGGTCCAATTAAAATGATTTAAGCAATTATGCAGTTACCCAGTCAGTAGACAGGACTACAGAAAGTTTTCTACACTATGAAAGACAGAAAACAGGATCTAGATTTCAGCAGCAAATTGGGAAATAGCATTCTCTTAGTCTGATTTCACCTTTTCTCTAAGGGATATTGGAGCCAGTAAGGCAGCCAAAGTGAGTTGCTTCATATAATGCAGTATGAGGAAGATCTGGTTCTGACTTATGTCAAAACAGCAGCAACCTTGAACCCCAAAAATGTTCAAGTCTTCTTGTGTTGGCTCAAAATTTCATCAATCCCACTGGGATTTGTTGGTCTCTTTGATCTTGAGCTCTATTGGCACTATGCAGGTTAGCTTTGTGCTTCTTTAGCACTGTACAGTGCCTCTTTATATATTCCCTTCTCCTAGAATCAGACACAGTAATTAAGCAAATTCCATAATTTTTTAAACAATCAATGGCCTTATTTCTGTAGTCTAAAGTTTATTGGGCTTTCATTGACATTAGGGTAATGGATATTTAGCTTATTCTATTGCAACAAGTAAAACAGTTAAAGAAAATCTTCTCAATTCTGGTGACATGTGGTTCAAATACAAAAAGAAGAGAAAAATAAAAACTCGAATACTATATTGCACATGTAAGGAAAAACAATAATAAAAAAGTTTTAAAAATAAAAAACATATAGCTTACAATCAGTGACACACTGTGTCAGCCAAGGAGAGGTAGAATACAAAATTTCTTCAGCAAAAATGAGATTCATCTAACTTGGCCATGAATCACTGTGTGAGTGCAAATGATTTTCACACAATAACAGCTTTATAAAACAGTAGTACAGAAGATAATGCACATTTAATGAAAGTACCAATATCCCCCAAATCACAAAAGCACAGTTAATGACAATAGCAAAGAAACCCATTGTCATATAGGATTCACATGTGTCTGCTTTGTGACATTTAAAAAAAAACCTTAGAAGCTAATGGATACTTGTCACAAGTTTTACAGGTGTAGCAAATCTTTCAACCTTGGCTGAGATGTTTTTAACAAAGTCTATTACTGCTATCATTCCAAAATGTGGCAGAGGAGCCAAGAAAAAAACACAAATCTCTGTACTGTTGGTGAAAACCTTTTTAGGTCTAAAATGTCACCAAGAACCTAGATAATTCTGGTGTAGGTAGATTAAACTAAATAGTTAAAATCATCCAGAAACTACTTATACTTCATGAGAAATGTTCCCTCTTGGGAATCATCCAGGTGTACCATGCCCAGGGAACAACTTCCCAGATCCTCTGATATGAGACTGTTATATGTTTCATCCATTACATTTTTATAAATGTGGAGGTGGGGATATATAATAATAGTATTCACTTCAGCTACTAAATGGACCATTACCTCTTGTTATAAAGAACTCAAAGGCAGGCAAAATGATCAGTCAGAGTTATTGAAAAAAACAAGAAATCTAAAAATCGCTTTTGAAGACCCCTTCAAATCAGTCTGAAATTTCTAGGTCATTAAATTCTCCAAAGGTTGTATACAGTTGTACCCAGTTTTGATGGAGCATATCCATCATGTAAGTGACAATGAAGAAAGGCAAAATGGAAGAAAAAGGCCATATAAATGACCTTGATGGATCTGGTGACAACCTCAATAGTCAAAGCACAGAAGCTGAAATGATTCAGTGTAACAGCAAGATATTGATCATTATCCCTTTACGTTTCTTTTGTTACACCTCTGGGATCTCCCATAGTGAGGGCGAATTCTACACTGAGCATAGTATGGAGGAATCCCAAATTGGATATACTTTAGAGACTGGGCAGGCCCAAATGCATCCTAAAATTGCAAAAGCATCCTAAAATTGTGAGCTGTTTTAGATAGGTAATGCACTGCTCTCTCATAGAGTGGGCCATGCTTCAACAAGAGTAACCTTCCTTCCCCTTCCCCATTAAGGTAAACTGGTAGGGTCCACGTGCTACCTCAGTCCCCTTTCCCATAGCCAGGAGCATGGAAGCCTTCCTGGGTTAGCCAAACTGGGTTGGGGGGGGTGTTCCTCTGCTGAAAATGAAAAAAACACACATAGGGTGGGGAGTGAAGGGATTTATACTTCATCCAGTTCTTAAAACCTCCAAGCCTGCATGCAATCAGCAATGGTAATGGCAATAGCAACAGCAACAGTAGAAGCAGCCGGATCAAGAAGAAAAGAGGCAGAAGTAGCCAACTTGGAGTTATCAGCAGGAGTCTGGATCAGCAGCAGCAATAGAAGAGGCAACAGTGAGGAGCACTGGCTCAGGCAGATGGGCGTGAGAAGAGGCTTATCCTTTCTCAGCCAAAAGCCCCCAACTAAGTCACTCAAATTAAAGCAGCCATGAGGGAGGGGAGTACAGGAGAAATGGGAAAGAAAAAAAATTGGCAGGAGCAGGGAAGCAGCTCTGAAGAGAGTTCTGAGTTTGCTCAGAGTTCGAGGGGGGGAGGGCAAAAAGCCCTGGCAGGAGAAATGTGGCTTTGCAAAATTTATCTAGGCTATCTCAAAAAATTGAAAATTCTTTCTCCAAATTCAGTGGTTGCCATCATTGTAATGATTAAAATTAATATACAATAATTTCAATATATTTTATAACATGTATTAATAATCACTAGAAGTAAAGGAATAAAAAGGTAATGAAATAAAACTACATGCCCATGGCTAACCTACCTGCTGAAACAGCCTGCTCCATCAAAGTTGCAACCCAGGAAGGAAAGAGGTCTAGCCATGGAAGACCATCCAATTTATCTCCTGTCTACATCAGCATGTAACGACAGGAAGTCGTTGGGCTCCTGGGAAATGTAATTCAAAGGCACAAGATTTCCAATTACACAATTCACCAACTTAACCAGTGTCCTCTTTGGAAAGTACAATGCCAAGGGGGGCAAGCCTCACCTGTCTAAGATTAAGGTTTGTTTGGGCCCCATTGTCACAGCAACAAGATAATGTTTGGTAACAAAGCCAGTGACCTCACAGAAGCTGGTCTTAACCCCCACCATCTTGAAGCTCAGGGCAGACCAGAGCCAGCCAAGAGAGAACTTGGAGGCAGAGGAAGAGCATAGTTGGACTTTGCCTTGGAGGAGCTCTGACTAATACAAAATTACTGTCCTGGTCAGTGTCCTCCTTAGCACTCATCCAAAAGGTTTGGGGAGGGAGCAAGAGGGGAGGCCTACTAGGGAAAGGGGCCCACTTAGCCTTCCCTCAGCTTTTTGTCACTTTTAAAGAAAAAGACTGCCCCAAGCCCTTGTGGTGTGGGTGGAGGTGGGGGGCAGCAACTCACCCAAACTCACACAGACTGTCGAGTATTCAAATCCAGGAAAACCGTGATACCGTAAAATTTAAATTAATATCCAATAACTCCAAGTATTATATTTTATAATATTTATTAATATTCACTTGAAGCAGAAGAAATAAAAGGAAAAAGAAAAGCCTGAGTAGAGCCAGGTTTCCCAGCCATGTTCACAGGAAAAGAGAGAGAGGGCTGAGGTCTCACAAAAACTTTATCTCCAAAACGGAAGGATATAACATGAGAATGAAAGTGGGATACTGGGAGAGAGTCCTGGGGTTCAACATCCTAATTACACTGTACTCACTTAAAATGGCACTTTAAACAAAAGAAACTCAAACACACCCAGAGAAACTGAGGATATAAGAATTTCCCCCCCAAAAAAGGTTGGCATTTATGTGTGACTCAAGTCACATGAAACTTCATCTACCAATGGATTCGCTCCCTCTTCCCAAACCTGTTTCTTCATCCATAAACCGAGGGGATTAGAGCTCTGATGGCCCCTTCCAGATCAGAAATCTCATGCTCCCAGGATGTTAAGAGTTTGTACATATACAGTTAAAGTCACAATTCTGCCCTCTTCTTCTCTTTTTAGCCCAACAGTAGAGAGGAAACTGAGCAAGAGAAAATACCCAAGGCAGCCTTTGATGAAATCTAGCCTGCTTCTACTCTATCTGATGTTCCTCATTCCCTGTTACTTGCATTTGTCACCCACTGCCTTTGTACCCCCACCAAACCATCCAAGGTAAAGATGAGATAAGTGTCCAGAACCCAGTCATTAGGATCTGGCCTATAAAAGGAGAGATTATGTGTCTGGTGTCAAATTTCTGGATGTGAAGGCCAGGTATGGGGGTTGAACCCATCCTTATGGCCAAGGTGAGAGAGTGAAATTCAACGGAGGCCTCCTCAAAGTAAGAGAGAGAGAGAATAAGGCAAAGGGAGATAGAGAGACAAAGAGACTGAGAGATGGAGAGATAGTGACAGAGAAAGGAGGAGAAAGAGGGAGAGGTTAAGAGAGAAACAGAAACAGAGAAGATCATAGAGACTGAGAGGGAGAGAGAGAAAGGAATAATGAGAGAAAGAAATATGAAATGATAAGCTGCTGACCAGGGGAGGACTTTTGAAGTCCATGCACACCAGGTGAATGTGATTGCTGAGAGTTGTTGGGCCCTGCTGGCTGTAGTCACTCACAGGGGTGTGGAGACCCTGGCTGCCCTTTCAAGGCAGGGAAAGCAAGGGAAGTAAGCTAGTGGCTGCAGAAAGCTGGGGACTGTAGGAACTAAAAATGTCTGCTTCTCGTGGCAGAATTTCTGGGGACCTTGGTCAGATCACCTGAGGTCAATCCCAGAGTGAGCTGTTTCAGGGGGAATAGGGACAACACTTGGCTGTGGATTATAGAAACTGGAAAAAATAGGGACTCAGGAAATAACAGAACAAAAATCCTGAACTGACGCCATCATCCCCCAAGCATACTTTCTCTCCTGAGGCCACCCCAGGTATATTGCCGTTTATAAACAAGAAACTCCATCTCTCACCTCTGGTCCCTTTCTCTGCTTGTTCTCCATTCCTCTGATTCTATCCTTTCCCATCTCCACCTCCAGGGTCCCCTTGGTTCCATCAAGCAGAACCCCAAAACCCTCATTATACATTATACAGGAAATATTTTCCTTTTCCCTTGATTCTAGTACCCTCTCGCTACTGGTGATTTTGTCTGATTCATTTTTTACATTCTTTGATGGCACAGAGTTGTTTCACTGTTATTGTGTTCTAGTCTATGTATTCTAATCTATGCATCTATGCATTCTATCTGTTCTCTGAGCTCTCTCTGTTCTCTGAGCTCTCTCTTCCATCTATTCTATGTGTTCTATGTGCACTATCTATCCATCTTCACATTCTTTTTGTTCCATCTAGTCTATCTGCTCTGTGAGCTCTATCTCTTCCATCTCCATGTTCTATGTCTTCTATGGGTCTTTGTAGTCAAGCCATCTATTTTTAGTATCTATATTTTCTATTTGATCTCTCTGCCCTAACCAGTCTATGTGTTCTGTGTTGTGTCTAATTTATCTGTTCTCTGAGCTCTATCTTTTCCATCTATTCTATTCTCTGTTCTCTCTGTTCTATGTGGTCTACCTCTTCCATCTATTCCATTATATCTTGTATGTGTTGTATTCTCTGTTCTATCTATCCATTCTACATGTTCTATCTATTCTATGTGTTTTACCTCTTCCATTTGTTCTATCTGTTCTATGTTCTACCTCTTCCATCTATTCTAACTTCTATCTTTTGTATCTGTCTATCTGTTGTTTGAGTTCTATCTCTTCTATCTATTCCATGTGCTCCATCTATTGTTATCTGTTCTGCGAGCTCACTCTCTTCCATCTCTGTTTTCTATCTCTTCTGTGGGTTCTTCCTATTCTATCCATCTGTCTTTAGTATCTATATTTCTATCTGATCTCTCTGTTCTATCTATTCTATGTGCTCTCTCTGTTCCATGTGTTCTACATCTTCCATCTGTTCTCTTTAACTCTTCATCTACCTTTTGTGTCTGTGTTCTATATGATTTATGGGTTCTTTCTACTCTGTGTTATAAATTCCATCTGTTCTGTGACCTCTCTTACCTCTGTGTTCTATCATCTATCTTTAGTATCTATATGTTCTATGAGCTCTATCTTTTCCTTATATTCCATGTTCGATTTCTTCTCTGTTCTGTGTTCTATCTATCCTTCCTTTTTAATGTGCTCTACCTCTTCATTCTATTCTAACTTGTTCTAGCTATTCATCTCTTGAATCTATATGTTCTATCTGATCTCTTCTATATATTCTACCTTCTATTCATCTATCTTTTTATCTATGTATTCTGATCTGTGTTCTAATCTGTGTATTCTAATCTATACATCTATGCGTTCTATCTTTTCTATGAGCTTTCTCTCTTCCATTTCTTCTGTTTTAAGTGTTCTTTGTTCTATCCATCTATTTTCAAATATGTATTCTATATGTTCTATCTATTCTATGTGTTCTATCTATCCATCCCTCATGCTATCCATTCAGTGTCTTCTATCTCTTCTATGACTGCATCTCTTCATGTATTCTATCTGTGATGTGTTTTATTTGTTCTACCTCTTCCCATATATTTTTGTATCTCTGTGTTCTCTCCATAAATGTTCTATCTATTCTATGTTCCATGTGTTCTATCTATCCATTTGTTTTTTCTATGCATTCTTTCTGTTCTATGTGCTCTGCCTCTTCCATCTAATCTAAGCTTTTCTATCCATCTATCTTTTGTATCTATATGTTCTATCTGATCTCTGTGTCCTAACCATCCTAAGTATTCTTTCTATTTTATGTGTTCATTCTTTCCATTCCATGTGTTCTATCTTTTCTTTGTATTCCATTTGTTTTATCTATCATTTATGTCCTATCTCTTCCATCTATTCTGTTCTGTGTCCTATCTGTTCTATGTCTATCTAGTCTTTGTGTTCTATCCATTCTGCATTCTATTTTTTTTAACAATCCATGTATCTGTTCTGTCCTGTGTGTTCTCTCTGTTTTCTATCTTTTCATCTATTCTGTTTTATGTTATATTTGTTCTACCTATCCATCTATGTGTTCTATTCATTTTAATGCTTTACCCCTTCCATCTCTTCTAACTGTTCTATCAATCTATATAGTCTATATTCTATCTATTCCGTGGTGGCTGTTCTATGAGCTCCATCTATTCTATCTGTTCTATGTGATCTCTTTGTTCTATCTATCCATTCCTTATGTTCTAATATTAATGTTATATTTGTTCTGTCTGTCCATTTATTTATCCATGTGTTATATCTATCCATTTATATGTTCTATCTGTTCTATGTTTTCTTTGTTGTACCTATGTGTTCTATTTCTTCCATCTATTCTATTTCTCTCTTCTATGTGCTCTGTTATATGCCTTCTGTTTTTATCTATCCATCTATATTTTATATCTATGTGTTCAATTCTTCTATCTAATCATCTACGTTTTCTGTCTGTGCTGTGTTCTATCTCTTACAACTACCTATTCTATCTGTTCTATTTGTTCTATCTGATCTATTTGCTTTTTTATCATCTATCTGTTCTATCCATCTACCCATTCTGTATTCTCTCTTCTGTCTGTCCATCTATTCAATGTCTTTTAACTATCTGCCTATTCTAATTGTTCTGTTCTATGTGTTTTAGATATCCATTCAATCAGTCCATCTATGCATTCTATATATCCATCTATTCCATTTATTCGACTTATCCGTTCTATGTCCTATTTATCCATCTCTTCTATCAATGTATTCTATCTAATCTATCTGTTTCATGTTTTCTACCTATCTATATCTTCAATCTGTTCTGTGTGTTCTCTCTATCCATCTACTCTACCTGTTCTGTTTTCTATCTACCCATCTATCTATCCTATGTTTCCTTTTTCGTGGCCTCTCTAATCTATCTGTTCTATGTATCCATCTATTCTATGTGTTTTATCTTTGTGTTCTATATTGTGGTATTCTGGCTTTTAATCTACTCTGCTAGATAGAACACATAGATGGATAGGTAGAACATATAGATCAGCTAGAACACAGAATACAGATGATTATACGGGACAAATAGAAGATAATAATACCTGTAGATCTTTGTCCCAGAATTGTTGTAACCCTCAAAGGTGTTTCTTCTCTGTCTTCTTCTCTCTTTCTTCCTTCTCCCTTACTTTTTCCACTTTAAGAAATAACCACAACAAGTAACATTTACTTACCATCTCAACATTTCCAAAGCATTTCATCAATATCTCATTTTACCCTCAGCCCTAGGTAGGTACTATTATTATCTCCAATTTGCAGATGAGGAAACTGGGGTCAACCTGTACAAAGTGGCAGAAAGGGGAAACCAAAGGAGGCTGGGACTTGAGTCTAGCAAGGGATGTACTGGATCAGACAAAGGCAAATTGGAGTTTTTAATGACAAAGAGAACAATGGGTAGTTGACATAATAGGAAGTCACTGAAGCTTCTTGAGGGGAGGAGTGGCATGGTCATCTCTGAGTTTTAGAAACAGCTGGGTGTCTCAGTGGATTGTGTAAGTGTTAAAATTAATCCAAATTAATCCAAAATCTGAGACTCCTCTTTTGACTCATTTTCAGATCCCCACCTTTTCTCAATATTCTTATTGGAAAGATTTGAGTCCTTAGTAGACCAGCAGCTACTGAGTTAACAATTTCTCTCCTTGATAATTAAGAAGCCTGAACTCTAAAAAATATAGTCAAGGCCAGACACAGACAAAGATAGAGATAAGACTTTATCTGACCAGGTGCAGTCCTATAAATCAAGGCAGAATGCAATTAGTAAAAATCTCTATGAAATATGTTTCTGCTCCCAGAATTAACCCCCTACTAATTGGTGGTTGGAATTTGGCCTTTAACCCTGGACCTATCTCTCTACTTTTTAGACTTTAATGGGATTTGTATGATTTGTAACCCCTTCACAGCTGTGATTCTTTCTCTGTGTTCTTTGTTTGAAACCAGTATATAAATAAACTCTAAACTCCATAGCAGTTGGAGCAGCTATGGGCTAACCACTAGTCTGGCTGTTCTCAGTTTCTGTTTCCTGTCTTTTCAATCCGACGCCACTAAACGCCATTCAGGAACCCCCAAAATATATAGAGCTGGCTCTCTATAGTTTATAATTAGTGTGAAAAGAATGTCCCACAACACTCAATTCCAATTAAAATAACGAAAAAGATGATCTCTGCTCTGATGCCTTCATCAGATGAGAATTTCTCCTGATTGAATTACAGAATCAAAAACTCAGTCAATTACCCAATCAAAGGTGTAAATTAACCCTCTCCAGGTCTCCCCTCTAGCATCTTCTGTCTGAGATTGCCTCCCTTTTACACTGTATATATCTTTTATGTACATTTTCTTTGGTACATTGCTATTCTCTTGGCATCTGTACCAAGTTCTTGCATTCTTGATATTCCCAGTACACACTGCCTGACATGTAGAAAATATTTAATACATTCTTCTTGATGGACTAAGATATTAAAGTTCCTAAACGAATCAATCAAGATATAAACTGAGGGGACCAAATCCTTAATCAATTTGGGAGGAGTAAGGAACTTGGAACCATTGGATGAAATAATATGAAAGGCAGCCTCAAATATTCTGCAAGGGCACTGACCCTAAATCCCTAGCAGAGAGATGTCTAAAATGAACTTCTTAAAACTCCACAAAAGGCAAAAAGAATCTTTGTCCAACCAAGAGTGACCCCTTTTCTACATGTGTTCCCAATGCTTATACTCATTTCTTCATGGTCCCTAAATATACTTATGGAGAGTGTATCCCCAGATTGTGGGGAAATAGCTCTACTCTTAACAGTCTTCATTACGTGATCCCAGTAAAGCTCTCTGCTTTCTCAAATCTAATGAACTCTGGTTGGTCAACTGATAATCATTGGGGAGCATATTTGATGGAGATTCAAGGGAGGCAATACTAGAAACCTCATCAGTCCCTCTGTGTTATTCCCTGTTACCTTGAGGGAGAGTGTAATCAATCAACCTTAGGGGACCTTAGGCTACCAGAAAATGAAAGTTAGGAAAGTAGCCCCAAGTTTGGGGGTAGGGACTACCTTAACATAGCTATTGTTTTTCTCTATTAAATTTTAGAAGATTCTGAAAAAATCTTTTCTCATTCTATCTTCAATCTATGTAATAGATTCATTTAAGAAATTTTAATTTGCAATCAGAGAGACTATAAATTTAAAATGAGTATAGATCAATTTATCTTTTAGTGTGTCCATTTCTGAATTGTTTTAGGAGATGAGCCAAATACGATGGAATACACAGAAATGTTAACTAGGGAGATGATCCAAAGAAGATTAAGTACAAAGAACTGGTTTGATGTAGTGGTGCAAGTCAGAAGACATGTTTGTATTCTTTCTCTGAAATGTCTTTGCAAAGCCTGTCCCTGAGTCTTAGACTGTTCACTCTTCTCATTTCCACTTCTCAGAAGCCCTAATCAATTCAAAGCTCAGTTCACTAATCTAACCATTTTGGAGAGTGATCTGGAACTACATTTAAAGAGTTATGAAACTATGTATACATTTTGCCCCAGAAATACCACCATTAGGTCTATTTCCTAAGATGATAGGGAAAAAAGAAAAAGAACTGAGATGTTTTAAAATATTTATAGCAGCTCTTTGTGGTTGCAAAGAATTGAAAATTGAATGGATGTACATCAATTGGAGAATGACTAAACAAGTGGTGGCTTATGATTGTGATGAAATGCTATGACAAATAGGTTAATCTTTGATGGAACAACCTACATGAAATTATGAAGAGTGAAATGAGCAGAACCAAGAAAACAGTATATGCAGTTACAGAAATATTGTTCGAAAAATGACTTGTGTATATCCACTTTCAGAGAAGGAACTGATCAATAACAATAAGTAAGATAGTTTTATATATACATCTATCTTTTTATCAAATGTGCCTTTTCTAATGGTGAGAGGAGAAGGAGGGAAGGCATTAACTGGGTATTTTAATGTAATAAATTGATGAATTAACTTTTTAAAAATCATTTTGATTTTATTTCCAGCTCTAAATTCTATTTCTCTCCTCCCTACCTTACTGAGAAAGAAAAACAGCAAAAACAAAAACAAAGTCTGTTATAAACATGTAGTTACACAAAGCAAATTCATGTATTAGTTGTATAAAAAAGAAAGAAAAAACCACCTTAATCTATACTGAGTCTATAACCTCATCTCTCTATCCAGAAGTTCACAGTGTATTTGATCATGAGTTTTCTAGACTCTCTAGAACTGGTCATTTTGTTTGTCCAAATTCCTAAGTCTTTCAAAGTTGTCTTATAATATTATTATTTAGATGAGTCTTCTGATTCTTCTCATTTCATTTTGCATCACTTCATACAAATCTTCACAAGTTTCTCTGAAAAAAATTTCTTCATTATTTCTTTTATTACAAGAGTGTTCCATCAAATGATGAATTAATTTTTAAAAGGCTCAGTTCAAATCCCTTCTCCTCCATGAGGTCTGCCTTGCCTGATCAGTTTAAAGGGCCCCACAAATCACCTTTTATTTAGTATTTGTTTGGAATTTACCTTACATATGCTTTTATACATATATGTTATATCTCCCAGTATAATATTAGCTCTGGGAGAGAACAGGGACTGTCTGCTTGTTTGTTTGCTTGAATTTGTATCCCCAGACCCTAGTAGAAATTCTGGCAAAGAACAAGCAAATAAAAAAAGTGACTCGATTATGCAAATATTCAAATGAATCTGTGACCTCCTTGATGTGGATATTCCCTCCAAGGATGCAGATAACCACCCATCTATGTTTGTCCATCCTGTCTAATGCTTATCCATTTCTTGCCATGAATTCATCCCAGATAGTCCACTCGCAGTGCTGGGGACCTTCCTCACTTTTTCCTGGCATTGGGAGAATAACATTAGATGATTGATTATCATCATCTGTAAAAAAAAAAATCATGCATCAGCCATCAAGATTTTTCCTTTTGCCATCAGAGAACTGTGTCAAAAAGGTTCTCTGAGAGTATAAACAAAGGAGCAGCTGATGATGCCTTTTTTTTTTATTTCTCTGGGTTGCCATTTATTGATTTCCAAGATTACAGTTAACTGAGTGTATATGACATGCATTTTTAATTGACCAAATTTGAACTGAAGTAATAAGTACACTGTGAATGAAGAAGATGGCCCAGATTAGAATCCAAGACATAATGAGAAAGTTCAAGCAACTATTTCTATTAATTGTTAATTACTATATTGCTACCCTGGCTTCAGATTCTTTGGGAACTCATTTATTCCATATGATTTATGGAAATGCCAGAAGAGAAGCAGCCTGACTCTTCAGCAGAACAAAAGAACAGAAACCCTGCCAATTGTTTAACTATCCCCAAAATAGCGTTCATACTGTTTTCTCCCTTTTGACCTCTACTAAACAATTTGATAAATCCTGCAAATATTTTCATTTCTGTAGTACATAAAATTGTTTAAATGCATGTAAACTCTGGAATGCTTATATGACAATAACAAAGGGGATACACAGCTGAAGAAAATGACTCATTTTATTTCAGTATCTACAGCTGAATGACATTTATATTAAAGCAATCTAGTTAATCTAATTACATATCAATTTTATTCCAAGCTTTTGGTTCTTAACCCACTGAAAGAATAAGATGCAATAAATCACAAAACATAGAATTTCAGTAGCAAAGAAAAAAATATATAAAAAAACCTTCAAGTTACTAGGATAAAATAGAAATACCAGGTGTCAGTGGTAAATGGTATATGAGACACACGGTCCTGTACAGTCCACAGTCAGGGCTGAAATACATTAGTAACTGCATACTAATATGCCACAATATCTCTCTTCTAATACAATAATTTTTGTAAATTGTATTTTGTAAATTGTGGCAATTATTTTTCTAAAAATGACAACATAAATATCACTTGAGGTTTTGGGATATCCCAAATAATTATGACCATTTTAGGGCAATGAGAATAGACCACAGAAGCAGTGACAATCTAATGGGACAAAAAAATAGATGGATCATTTCCTTATGGACAGTCATGTTTTTTCATTAAGCCATCTATACCCTTCCCTATTACTGTCATTCATTGGACAGTTAGGGCTTACAGCGCTGGACAAAGCGTGGGTACAGGCACACATCTCGGATGTGGTATCTGTTCAAAACCCAAGTTAAGAATCGTTCCAAGCCCAAGCCATATCCTCCATGAGGGCATGTACCATATTTTCTCTGGTCAGTGTACCAGTAGTAGGGAGTAGAATCAATGCCTTCTCTTTTATATCCCTTTAGCAGTTCTTCACTATCCCAGATACGCATGGAACCTCCCACAATCTCACCAACATTTGGCATCAACATATCTACAGATTCAGTAAGCCAGGAATCCTCAGGACATCGCTGCATATAGAAGGACTTGATCTCTACAGGAAATCGACACAGCAAGATTGGTTCGTTAATGGTGTCTGTCATCAGTCTCTCAGGGGCTTCTGGGATATCCTCTCCAAATTCATAATAGGTACCATCCTCTTTCTTTACATCATGTTCCTTTAACCACACAATAGCATCTGAATAGTTCATCCGTTTGAAAGGTCTTTTGGGGGGGGTGAAGGTCGGATTGAGGTCATATAATAAGCTTGCTGCAGGTGATTTCAAGATCCTGTCTACTACATCACAAACCAAGTCTTCCAAACGGTTTAGGAGATCATCAAAAGTCAGGAAAGGGCACTCAGCTTCAATGTGAGTGTATTCTGCTAGGTGTCTTTGTGTTCTGGACTGTTCTGCTCTGTATGATTGAGCAATACAAAAGACATCTCCTAAAGCGGGGAGACAAGTTTCCAAATATAGCTGTGATGACTGAGTTAAAAATGCATCTTCTCCAAAATAGTCAAGTTTGAAAAGTGTGGAACCACCTTCCACCTGTGTTTGTACTAATGTTGGAGGAGTGATTTCATAGTATCCCCTATCAAAAAAGTGATCTCTAAAGCATCCGGTGACCACTGAACGCACTTTCAATATTTTGGACATGTTCTCTCCTCGGATCATCATATGCCTATTGTTAAGCTGAACATCTACATCAGACTCTTCATTTATCAGATTATCAGCTCCTCCAGCAGGGGCCAAGCCAATCAATTCCCAATAGTCACAGCTTAATTCATGGCCTCCTGGTGCCTGCTTGCCTTCAGGTGTAAGATTGAGTGTTCCATACACTGCAACACTACTTTCTGTAGACAAAACCACTCCATTGTAACACTGACACAGTTCATCTGACAAGACACATTGAAGATATCCTGTACCATCTCTTAATATAAGAAACATTAAATTCTTCCCTTGCCTACGTAACCTGTGGACCCAACCAAACACCTTCACACGTTGGCCTCGATGTGCTTCTAAAGCACAAATCTTTACACATTTTGCCTCTGGAAGACTTGGATCTTGTTTAATGGTAATTTTCTTTGCTTCTTCTAGGTTTCTTTCTCGTCTTAAATTGTCTTCTGCCTCTTTTTGCTCTCGGGATTCATTCTTCATTCGTTCCCTGTGCCATATTT
Organism: Gracilinanus agilis; assembly: GCF_016433145.1. Lineage (NCBI taxonomy): Eukaryota > Metazoa > Chordata > Mammalia > Didelphimorphia > Didelphidae > Gracilinanus > Gracilinanus agilis. Next base: position 76,709,196 of record NC_058136.1, on the reverse strand, counting down.
TTTTAATGTTCTTCAGCTGTGATTTGGAAATAACGTCCCATCTCTCATTTTCTTTTTGTGAATCCACATAAATGGTAGGAAATGGCTCCTTTCCTGCTGTCATCAAAGCCTTTAAACCTGTTTTAAAAGGTTTATCTTTTGTTCCATCACCAGTTGCATCACTTCCCTCTCGATCTGAGACATAAAGTTCTGCCAGCCCAAGCCCGGCCACCGCGTGGGTCACCTCCAGAGCCATTTCAGCCCAGCCTTGAACCCAACCCACAGCGTGCAACAGCCTGATGATGCCATTTTGAAGGTCTAGCAATTTAATCATTGAAGAGCCTGAGTCAAAACACCCTGGTAAACTCAGGGTTAACTGTACCATTTGGTGCGAGCTTCTCTGAAAGCCCAGATAGGTTTAGATTACTCTTAAAGCATGAAATAGCTTGCACACATGCACGTGCGCATACACACACACACACACACACACACACACACACACACACAGAGGCGTACAACAAACATCCAGAAATGTTTTTGATCCATTTTCCATGGCTCTTTTCATAGATCGTGTGTGTGTGTGTGTGTGTGTGTGTGTGTGTGTGTGTGTGTGTGTGACAGGATTTCATTGTGAATGAAATGAAGGGCTATGGCTTCCATGGAAACACGTTTCTTGGTGATTGGCTGAGCAGTATCCAGGCACTTCAGCAATACTTTGGCAAGTCCAAGGCCTGTTAATATTTAACACAGTTCAGCCCACACACAAAGGCAGTAAAAACCTGGCAAGCCCTGGCCATTGTTGTGTAATTCCCCATTAATAGCTCAGAGGGATTCAGTCCTCCTAAATCCTTTTCTCACCCTCTAAATTTTCCAGAAAGTTCTCTTCTCTCTTCTCTCTTCTCTCTTCTCTCTTCTCTCTTCCTCTCTCTCTCCTGTTAATAACCTGACACATAAACAGAAAAGCAAAAAGTGGGGGTGGGGGAGAAACCCCTGAAAGCACATATGGCAGCAGCCTGTTGGTAACAGCAGGTAGCCTGCTTCATTCTTCTTCCTTCAGATGGTAACAGAAGCAGGAAGGTTTGTTCAGGGAGAACAAAAGCTGTTGTTTCAGCCATTGGAAATCTCTTTACTGAGAGAAGAAAGGTCCCTCCCAGGCAGTTTATCTCCCAATGTGTATACTGATGAAGCTAAGGAAAGGATTACACAGTATTATTTGCATCATTCAATAGGAATCCCAAGGGAGGGGGATAATGGGGATCCAGCAGCATCCTTTAAAAAGGTAAATTTCTAGCCAAGATCAGATTAAAGTTTAAGAATTGGCAGAAAGCTTTGAGATCTTAAGATCATCAGAGGAGAGTGGAAAGGACCTCAGAGTACATCTAGATGGACCCATTCATTTTCCAGATGAGGAAACTAAGGCCTATAGCAAATATTCACTAACTTTGTGCCTGAAGGCACGCAGGTATTAAGTACCAGAGGTGAGGTTTGAATGCAGACTCACCAGCACATAGAACTTCAGTGTTCTTTCCACTGTGCTATATCAGTTGGTTCAACTCTCCCTTAGTTTTCTTAAGAGGAAACTGAGGCCCAGAGAGGTTTTGTGCAATGTCCTAGGAAACACAAATGTCAGAGCTAGATTCCAGCCTAGATAGGCCCTCTGATTCCAAATCCAAAGGTCTTTCCCTGCCTCTAATGTAAGGTTTGAAAGTTGATGTAATAGTCAGAAAAAAAGGATGTAACAAGCATTCAAATTTACCAACAAGAAAAATCCTTGAGTGCCCTTAGGTTTTATTCAATGATTCTTCAATTTACTGAAGAAAAGATCTTTCCTTTCAAGTTTTTCTTTCCTTTCTTTTCAAGTTATGGGGCTGATCCTGATTTCTTAGAGGCTATCCCCAACTTTGCTGCTCTTACCAAACCGGAAAAGCTTGAACAACATGCTTAGTGTGTGTTTTCTAAGCCCCAACTTGATTCATTTGATATAATCACTTTGATGGCACTAAGAATATATTTGGCCACGGCAGCTATTGAAGACCAATTATGAAGACTTAATAGGGCTGGTAGGACCTGTCCTCAAAAAAACCCAAAACATTGTGTTTATTTTGAATATATTATGTATACATTTATATAAATGCCATCTCCTTCTATAAAATATAAAGTCCATTAGGGTAAAGACTATTTCTTTTTTTTTATCCCTAATCCCTGGAACGTAGTAGGTCCTCATTAAATACAAACTGTACACAGTAAGAAATGATGACCAAAAAAAAAAAGAAAAAAGGAAAGATAAAAATAAAGAAATAATGAGTAGATTAATTTTTAAACATAGAAACATCTACATAAAATTTTTTTAAGAGTGGAATGAGAAAACCCAAGGGAATATTATATACAGCAAGAGAAATACTGTTTGAAGAATAACTCATGATTGTCCATCTCTAGAGAAAGAATTGATAAATAGAAACATGCAAGATACAGTTTTATATGTATATGTATTTGTCAAATTATACCTCCTTTAGTGCAGGAAGGGGAGAGAGGAAAGGAAATACCTGGGAACTTTAAAGTACAAACATTAAAATGTGCAAATAAGTAAATTTTTGAAAATTCAAATTGATTCCTATTAATCCGAGTTAATCTGCAGATGAAATAATTTATCCTTGAACTAATTTGGCATGGCTAGTCTTAGAGATTGAAAGCCCCAAGTTTGAATTGCACATATGATAGTTAATGATTGTGTAACCCTGAGAAAAGCATTTAGCCTCTTAATACCTCAAGCCCTTCCATAACATCTCCCTGCCAAGTCATAGATAGTTTGAAATAGTGTTGGTGGAGGGAGTCCCCAGAATTGGTGAAAAAAAAAACCTCCCCATATTAATGAAATCCTAGATTCTTTGCATATTCATACCTTGTAATCATGAATGATCCATTTTGGTATTTATTATAGAGAGACCCTAAAGGTCTTATTGAGGTTTTCAAATCTGCTAATACACTGATAAAAATAACCTAGAGCAGTGATGGGCAAACTACTGCTCGTGGGCCAGATGCAGCCCCCTGAAATGTTCTACCTGGCGTTGTGACATTATTTCTAATCTGACAAATATGATGAGTAGGATATGATACAATGAAACTTCGAAAGAGTTGCCTTGGAAACAGACTGACAGATGAGCATTTCCTTTCTTTGGCCCCCTCTTTAAAAAGTTTTGCCATCACTGCTCTAGAGAAGTAAATGACTTTGGAGAGCCCACAAAGGGTTTGTCAAAAACCGAATCCATTTAGAAACTTGAGATATTAGGATTTTTTAAAATATAGGAACAATGCTTTCTTGTCACAAATCTCTAAGTCTTTATTTGCCTTAAAAGAGAATTAAATCTGTGATTCCCTATCCTCCTTCCTGTTATAACACACATACCCACTCACACACATATATCATTACTTCAGACCCCTTTTTCTTCACAGCTAATCCTCCATCTGGAATTTCCATGAACTAGAATCCTGCAAAATGTTAGCAGCAAAAATCAAGAAAGATTTGAGTCTCAATTTCAAAAGGAGTCTGAAACTCAGTCCAACAGTCAGCAAAGGATCTGCCAAGTTTGGGTGTGGGGTCAAGAGCCTCACTAACCCATGGACTTGAACCTGACTCTAGATCCCAGGATTATGGATTGGCATTTGTTTGACTTTGAGCACTGACCCTGAAAACTGAATAAGAAGTTGGTGCCTGTGACAGTAAAAGGGAAAACTACAGTCACCTTTTTCCAAGATCTTCAGTGCACTTGGGAAACAGATCAACCATCTGACAATTTACTGTGCAGCTGAATTGTTGATTGTGGTCTCTAGGGCAATAAGAAGTTCTCTCTTTCCAGGCACCCTCTGATTTTCTCCTGCTGAGCTGAGAATTTGTAGAGAATCTATTTGTCGTCTTATGGCTCAATAAATGAAGACTACATTTGCAGGGCTCCCAGGTTGACATCACTAAGGGTCCTAGAATGTTATGCCTACATTTCCACAGAATCATGCTACTCATAGAAGAAGAAACACTATCATTTTTGTCTCACTTTACAGTTGAGAAAATGCTTCCAAAAACCCTGAGGAGGTAAATTCCACACCAGTGTGAGGATTATTGTCCCCATTTAACAGATGAGAAAGCTGAGGTTCTGAAAGGCAAAAGGCATTTGTTTGTGGTCCCAGAGTTAGTGCTGATCCAAAAATCGGAATGCACTGTGGAACATGGCATTTGGAGTTGGTGGACCTGGATTTGAATCTCAGCTCTTCTAGTGACTACCTGTGTGACACCAAGCAAGTCACTGCACCTATGGGCTTCAATTTCCTTATCTGACAATGAAGAGGTTGGATTGGATGGTTTCCAACCTATTTCCTCCTTTTTTGTTCTCAGAATATAAAGAAAATGCTCATGACCCCCATAACAAGTTAATTCGTCACAAGTACAGGAGCCTGGATCCAATTTGACTAGCCAGTGAAGGACAGTGTGTAGGGCAAAGACTGAGAAGTGTAATGGGGAAAAAAGGGGTTTGAAGTTGAATATATTAAAGATTGGTTGCCAGAGGAAATTTCCCCAATTAAGGAATAACCTAAAGTCAAAATTGACTTTTATGGAAATTTATTTACAATTGAGAAGAGGAAGAAGAAGTAAGGAAATAAGAATCTAACACAGTAGGTAATTTTCTCAGATTCCCTAGTTAATCCAGGTAGATCTAATTAACCCTCAGCAGAGGGAAAATCCGGCCTTGATCACAAAGCCAAAGTCTCAGAGGGCCAGAGGCCTGGAGGGGCAGGGTGGGGGCAGCCCAGAGGCAAATGAAGCAAAAGCTCTATTAAAAGGGAAGTTCCTTCAGAGAAGTTCAGGAAGATTCCGTTTTTAAACTCACCACTTGGAATTCCAAAGGAAGATATTAAGAGCAGTCTCACCAAAGGTCTCAGTGTCCCAGCCAGCACTCCTCCCTGAACCAGAAGAGCTCCTTCTCTAGGAGAAGACCCCCTGACTCACTCAACTCTCTTTTTTTAAAGGGGTCATTTATATGTCACTTCTTGTGCCTCCCTCCTAGTTTGTGTGTCCAATCACAACTCATGCTTCTCATAGGACTGCCTAAGGGGCAGCTGATTCTGAGTCACCCACTCTAGCACACTGTTACGGACCTCCCAAAATTGAAGGTGTTCTCACCTTTGGTGATTAAATCTAAAGATGGGCAGTGTAGACTTAATCTAATTATCACAGAAGCAAGCTCTGAAAGGAAAAGTATGTGTATGAGCCTGAGAGTTTCTGTAGAAACAAGGTAACTAGGTGGCATAGCAGCTAAAGCATTGGACTTGGAGTCAGAAAGATATGAGTTCAAAACTTGCCTCAGACATTTACCTACTGTCTAAACCTGGGGAAGTCACTAGATGACTCTCAGCCCCAATTTCCTAATCTATAAAATGTGTTAATGATACCTTTCTGTGAGGATCAAATGAGACAAAAGATATAAAGTGTTTGACTAACCTTAAAGTGACATATAAAAGCTACTTAGTATTTATTACAAAATGACAACAAATAACAGAACTACAGGGCACTTTTTTGCCTTTTTCTGTTCTTGGAAGTTCTCTGAATGAAATGTTGAAAGTACTTTGTAGGAGAATTGAAATAGTATCTTCAGTGCCTCCTGATTGCTTTTAAGAAGAAGTGTGAGCTCTTCTGCTCCATTTTTGACCCCCTTCCCATTCTCACCCTGACTACCTTTGCAGATAGTTTTTACATTGCCTGCATCATAGATTGTATATTCCAATTGAACTGAACTCTTTGCTAACCTTGTATTCAATGTCTCATTGTCCACTTCTGTCTCTTGTGGCCCACCCTGACTGCTTGGTTATAATCCACTCTTTCCTGAACTGTAACTCTTCAAGCTTTTCAGTATTCAATGAAGACATCATCATCATCCTAGTCATCATTACAACAACAAGAATTTACATAGAACTTTAAGTTTGCAAAATGTTTTATAGACATCATCTCATTTAATCCTCACCACAACCCTGAAGTTGATACTATTATTTTTCTCATTTTAAATATAAGGAACTGAGGAAGAAAAAGTTTAAGTGCCTTGCCCAGAGACACAGAGAGTAAGCATCTGAGGCAGGATTTAAAGTTAGGTTGTCCTGACTCCATGTCCCTCAGTCTCACCACTGAAGCCCCTAGACCAGTTATGTCAATCACTATTTTTGTAGCCTTCGAAATTGTATATTTGGATTGGGAAACATTTTTTTTGGTTCTCTGCTACTTTGGAGGGAGAGAGTAAAAGAAGTGGGTGTCATCTGCAGGGGGACAGAATTCAGGTCGATATGAGTATTTGTTGTTGAGAGGCAACTGGGCTTAGATTAGACCAGCCATAATGTAAGCTGACTGTGAGACCATGAGCAAGTCACTTAACTCAGTGCCTTAGGAACTGTACCTTCAACTAGTTTAACACTAAAAAATAATTTTTAAATTGTGCTTATAAAATATATTCCTATATTTCTGCACTAATATGTCACCACAAAACACGCACAAAAAGAGACATTTTCAAGAGATAGAAGGAAAACAAATTTAAAATATTTTATTTATTAATGGTACAAAACCCTATTATTAATTATTAATTATTCAGGTAACTTGATTTATGTCGTTAGCCAAGCACAGAGATTTTTTTAGCAACTTTATTGAAAGATACACAATATCACAATCAACAACAGATCCTAAGTTATTGAACATTTTTATATTAAACAGAGAAATCATCACTTTTAGGAGAAAAGAATAGACTTGTGAGCTCACTGGAAATTCCCTCTACCTATGCAGATCTTATTGTTCTTCACAATTTATGGACTTAGAGACTTACCTGGAGCTCTGAGAAGTTTTGACTTGCTAGGCTCACATAGCCTGTTTATGTCCTTTGAAACACAAGTCTTTTTGGCTCCAATATTTTTATTATCCCACACTGCCTCTCATAAATTTCACTGCTTTTATATGGTTTCTTCAATGGGTTTATTTCATTCCATACTTTATTTGAAATTGTGTATTGGCACTATTACGCTTGGTTTACATAGCTAGTTTTATACAATTATTTTCCATTCAGACAGGACATAGGGCAGTTCTTTAAACTCTGTCTACTATCTCCTGCCTCTGTGTATTTATATAGTCTGTCTACACGAACCTGGAATTCATTCTCTCTTCATCTTAATCCCGTCAAAAGCCTTATTTTCATACCCCTTGACCCAACAATTCCACTACTAGGTCTGTATCCCAAAGAGATCAAAGAAAAAGGAAAAGCGCTTATATATACAAAAATATTTATAGCAGTTGTTTAGTGGCGGCAAAGAACTGGAAACTGAGAAGAAGTCTATGAAGTGGGGAATGGCTGAAGAAGTTCTGATATATGATTGTGTTGGAATACTATTATGCTATAAGAAATGATGAGCAGGTGATTACTGAAAAATCTGGAAAGAATGACATGAACTGATGCAAAGTGAATTGAGAAGAAACAGAAGAACCTTGTTCATAGTAACAGCGATATTGTGCTGGTGATTGATTGTGAAAGACTCAGCTAGTCTGATCAACACAATGATCCAAAGCCATTTAGGAGTCATGATGCAGACTGCTACCCAGAGCCAGAGAAAGAACTGACGGATACCGAGTACAAACTGAAACATAATTTTCTCATTTTATTTTTCTTGCCTTTTTTCAAACATGACTAATGTTGCATATGACTAATAGGGAAAGATGTTTTGCATGGCATCTCATGTAAAATCGATGTCATATTTCTTGCCTTCACAGTTGGGTGGTAGAGGATCCTGAGGAAGGAAGAGATTTTGTAATCTGCAATTTTTAAAATGTTTTTTAGAAAGATGTATACTAGGTAAAAAAAATTAAAGCCTTCTTTTCTCTCAAGATTTAACTCAGACACCACCCCTTCCCTAATCCTCCAAGCTGTAAGTGCTTTCCCATCCAAATTGTTCTTGAGGTTTTTTGTACATCAGCCTGGCCCCCATCCTAAGTTAAACCACATGGTAGTTATTTGTACACATGTTATAAATTATCACCTCCATAAGGTCAGGGATTACATCGTTATTTAATTTTTATTTAGTGTCATTGCCTGATCTATAAGTACGTGTTAAGCATCTGCTATATATCAGGGACTATCCTAGGAGCTAATAAAGACCCTAATACAAAAGAGACACAGCTTTGTCCTTAAAGCAGTTCACATTTTACAAGGGGGGTGCAACATGCTCACTGATGAGTAAATACGGGTTATAAGCAAAACAAATGATCAATGATTTTGGAATGGGGATAATGAGTTGGGGAATAAAAACTAAACTATACATAAAAAATGTAGGAAAGAAACTTAGCTAAGGCTTGAAGGGTTCAAGAGGTGGCACTAAGGGGAAGAGAGAACAAAGATTCAGAAAAAGGAGTTGGACTGCCATGTGTTATATTGCAATTTGAGAATATTTCATCTTTAATTAATACTTTTTAGGTAATTAATATAAATAACGTATTGGGACAGCTAGGTGGCACAGTGGATAATGGGACTGGAGTCAATAAGATTCATTTTCCTTAATTCAAATATGGCCTCAGATTCTTACTAGGCAAGACGCTTAACTCTATTTGCCTCAGTTTCCTCATCTATAAAATGAGCTAGAGAAGGAAATGACAAACCATTCTGATATCTTTGCCAAGAAAACTCCAAATGGGGTCACAAAAGGTCAGACATCACTAAAATGACTAAATAAAGAGAATTTAATATTAATAGTTAGATATTGATATTAGTATCATAATCTTAGTTCTGAACAATTAACTGCTTTTGATATCCTGTTTGTGTCTTAGAATTTCTAATATGTCAAACACTGACCCCTTAAAAATTCTGGACGCTTCATCTAAAGTGCAAATCCATGCTAGCTCATCATATTGTTTAGGACAGTGCCGTCTGTTATGAAACACATTGCAATCAAGGCTGGATACTTTGTGTATCAAGCAAAATATTTTAATTTTGTATTTTTTATAATGTGTGTTTAAACTGTCATGAACAATTGTGCAAAAAACCCAAAGTGTGATGAAATTTTTAATGTGAAAATATTGTTATAACTTTGTATCAATAATGGAAATGCAAGTTCTCCTTCCCTAATGCTTTTGATACATTTAATTTATTTAATGCAAATTGATTATTATTTTAATTTTAAGAATCATGGTAATTGTATTGAAATGTCAAAAAACAATACACTGATGAAATGTAGAGACAGTATCAATATTCTATTCTCCATTTTATTTATATTGCCCAAACAATAAAACCAATAATAATTTAGTATAAGATGCCACAAGATCATCTTTAAAATTTGAAAACACATGGTATTATCAAAGGCTTTCTTTTCACCTGGAAATGTGCTGAAAGAGTTCTTTTCTATGATAAAGAATTTATTCACTGTGTTTTATTCTTTGACACACATTTGGGCAAGAATGGCAACATTTTCAGCATTTCTTGGGATGTATATTATTGGAGAATGACAGCAGGTAGCTTGATAGATTCTAACTCCAGGCTGTGGCTTTCTATGGCGTACTGAGAAACTCCAGGCAGCGTTTTTCTTGGACAATCTGATAAAGAGGGTAGCAAGTAGCTAATGGAACACATTCAGAATGATGCCTACACCTAACACTTTGCTCCTCCTTCATTTTTCCTCCTGTGTGTGTTCACAAACTATTCTAGATGCTGGTCACAGTTGTGCTGTGTACCTGGTCTATTCTGCATGTGCTCATGTTGGGTGGAGGAGGTTCACACTCTTCCCCAGCCTACAGCCCCACTCCACCCCAGGCCTCTGCACCCAGGATAACAACAAAGTCTTACAAGAATTACTGACAGAAAGAAATCAAGAGAAGAACAAAATTCAGAAACAGACTGATTTAGCAGGGACCTTCCCCCACAACCTCTAACCCCTTTAAACCAAATGGTCTAGACTTGGAGAAGTGGCTATAGTGAGGACAGAGGCTATCCTAGAGATCATCAGGTAGAAGGTCAAGATCTCACATTCCTTACTCATCTAAAGGGGTCTTTTCCAGGGCTCCAGACCACCTTTCTGTCCCTCATGATTCTCAGCCCAATTCCAAGGACAGAAATCTGAGGGTCAGGAAACAGCCTCCTTAATTCTCTGCCTTTACACTCGCTCTCCTGCTACAAGCGGTAGGGAAAAAAGAAATAAAACATAAAAGTATCCCTAGGACTTGTTCATCACCATTCCAAACACAAGAACCAAAACTGGACAAGCCCAGGAAGGGTGAACTAAGAGTTTTTCATTTTCTGCAGCAGGGTCCCAACTGGAAAATACTACACTTAGAGATTAAATAGACTCACAGTGATGGGGGGATACAGGCAAGGTTTTGGAGTCTGTGTGTAATCCCCAGGCCAATAAACTAGCTGAGCTCATCATTGTCATGCAACCAGTAGAAAACACTCCACTTGAGAAGAAAGACCTGTTTTGGTGAAAAAGGGAAGTCTTCTCATTGCCCTCTCGGGCCATCTCACCAGGGACTCCAGATTCCCTTAAAAGGTGAAATGAAGATCAAGACTGGAGAAAAATAATGATTTCGATAGCCTGGGCAAAGTCTGAAAAAAAAATATTCTAAGTGAAAATATATTTTCTTTTCCTTTTGTTTCAACCATTTCCCTAAAAATTCTACATTTTTACAATAACAGAATGTAGACAACTTCATGAATGGAAAGCTCAGGGTCAGAACTATTAACTTGCTTTTAATCTTTTCCTCTGATTCTGTTCCTCCTCATAGTCTACTGCCAGATGGTGTAATAAAAATCCCTCGAAAAATTGTAAGGGAAAAAAAGGATTTTTGAGGGTGAAAATTTGCCACCATCCAGAGAACAAGAACCAAAACTAGGACCAGTCTTGCCCAGATGGAATAAGAGAGTGGTATTTTTCCATCAGGGAAATGAGCTGCCAGACCAGCAGAGGTTCCAAATGGAACCAGAGAAACTCTAATCTTAAAACAGATTCCCTGGCAATGATGGATGCAGGTGGTAGAGGATAGATGGTTTTCAAAGGTTATAAAATGCCTGGGCTAATGAATTGGTTAAGCTCATTTCTGTCTTGCAACCCTCAGAACTAATTCCAATTTCCAGAAGAGCAGAAATAGAAGAAAAGTCTGGTTTGGTGAAAAGGGGAAGTCTTCACATTGCCCTCCAAAACTATCTCCACAAAATGTAAAATGAATAATTTGGATTACATTATTTTGAAGTTTTTGTACAAACAAAACCAATGCAACCAAAATGAGAAGGGAAGCAACAGATTCTTATATGACTGGTAGGCCTAATCGAAATACTCCCTTCATGAGAACAGAAAGTGAGTCTAGACAAAGTGAACCTCCCTACTCTGACACCTGGATCTGCCTCTCACACCATGTTTAGGAAGGAAGCACAACNATGAATAATTTTGATTACATTATTTTGAAGTTTTTGTACAAACAAAACCAATGCAACCAAAATGAGAAGGGAAGCAACAGATTCTTATATGACTGGTAGGCCTAATCGAAATACTCCCTTCATGAGAACAGATAGTGAGTCTAGACAAAGCCAGCCTCCCTACTGTGACACCTGGATCTGCCTCTCACACCATGTTTAGGAAGGAAGCACAACCTTTGCTCAACACAAGATTTCTCAGTGCTGGTCCCCACCCTTCCCCTTCCTTACAAAAGGATAAGAAGTGGCTGAAGAAGAGAGAAAGTGCTATCTGTTCTTTGAAATGCATCTTTCAAATTGATCATGTTCTCCAAAAATACTTCTTTTATATTTATATATATATATATATATATAATTTATTAGTTGAATTCTTAAAGATATTTTCAGGGATGTAATTATATTATAGACCACCATTTATAAATACCTAAAAGCTATCTAAAATTATCATATGTTATTTCACTTTGTGTACTCAAAGACTCAGACATATTTGCCATGTTGCTATTCTCCACACACAACAAATCCTTTCTCCTCCATAAGCTTCCTCACTGGCTTGGAATTCAATCCATTCTCACTTCTGCCTCCTCCAATTCTTAGTTTCCTTTGAAACTCAGCTAAAACATAAACACACACACACACACACACACACACACACACACACA
>NC_058136.1:76679550-76696590 GCF_016433145.1 Gracilinanus agilis | reverse complement strand
AAACAACAAATTGGGAAAAAATCTTTATAATGAAAAATTCTGACAGGGGTCTAATTACTCAAATATACAGGAGCTAAAGCAGTTGTACAAAAAATCAAGCCATTCCCCAATTGATAAATGGGTAAGAGACATGAATAGGCAAATTTCAGGTAAAGAAATTAAAAACATCAATAAGCACATGAGAAAATGTTCTAAATCTCTAATAATTAGAGAAATGCAAATCAAAACAACTCTGAGGTATCACCTCACACCTAGTAGAATGGCTAAAATGAAAGAAGGGGAGAGTAATGAATGTTGGAGGGGATGTGGCAAAATTGGGACATCAATGCATTGCTGGTGTAGTTGTGAACTGATCCAACCATTCTAGATGGCAATTTGGAATCATGCTCAAAGGGCTATAAAACAATGCCTGCCCTTTGATCTAGCCATACCATTGCTGGGTTTGTACCCAAAAAAGATCATAGATAAACAGACTTGTACGAAAATATTTATAGCTGTGCTTTTTGTAGTGGCAAAAAACTGGAAAATGAGGGGACGTCCTTCAATTGGGGGATGGCTGAACAAACTGTGGTATATGCAGGTGATGGAATACTATTGTGCTAAAAGGAATAATAAACTGGAGGAGTCCCAGGTGAACTGGAGAGACCTCCAGGAACTGATTCAGAGTGAAAGGAGCAGAGCCAGAAGAACATTGTACACAGAGACTGATATACTGTGGTAAAATTGAATGTAATGGACCTCTTATCAGCAGCAATACAACAACCCAGGACAATTCTGAGGGATCTATGGTAAAGAACGCTGCCCACATTCAGAGGAAGGACTGCAGGAGAGGAAACATATAAGAAAAACAACAGCTTGAATGCATGGGTCGGGGTGGACATGATTGAGGGTGTGGACTCGAAACTACCACACCAATGCAACTACCAACCATTTGGAAATAGGTCTTGATCAAGGACACATGACAAAATTAGTGGAAATGTGCATCAGCCATGGGTGGGGGGAGTGCGGGGGATGAAGGGGAAAGTAGGAGCATGTATCATGTAACCATGTTAAAAATGAATATTAATAAATGTTTTAAAAAAAGAATGAATCTAAAAATTGAATTGCCCTGAAGATAAGCAAACTGAATGATTTGTGTAAGTGCCTTAAGTTTAGAATAAATATTGTAAAATTGAAAAAAAAAAGAAAAAAAAATAAGTCTAACTCTGTTAGACTCTGTTAAAAGAGTATGGATAGCACCTGGAATAACTTCAGTTGCCTCCAAAATATGTACAGCTTGTCCCACCTGCCAGGCCTTTAATCAGTACCCTTTTCAAGAAAAAGCTTTTGGTGGATGTCCTCTATCTTACACACCATTTGAACATTTGCAAATTGATTTTATCTCTATGCCAAAAGCTGGACACTATAAATTTTGTCTGGTCATAGTCGATCAACTGACCAGGTGGCCTGAAGCATTTCCTACTGCTCAGGCCACAGCGGCTTTTGTTGACAAAATCCTTTTGAAAGAGATTATTTCTCGTTTTGACCTGCCAGCAAGTATTGATTCTGATAGAGGAACTCACTTTACTGACTCAGTCTTATCATAAATTTATTCATGTTTGGGGATAACTCCTAAATTTCATACACCATATCATCCCCAGTGCTCCGGCCAAGTTGAAAGGATAAATAAGGAACTTAAAACTATGATTGGCAAATTATGCACAGAGACTCATTTGAAATGGCCTGAAATTCTACCTCTGGCCTTATTTTATCTCAGAAGCAGACCCAGAGGTGATTTATACATCTCACCATTTGAGATGCTATTTGGACATCCACCTATTCAGGCACAACCATTCAACCCTGCGTATGCTTCATTGTTAGGAGGGGATACAATCGTTGCCACTTATATCAGACAATTACAAACAAAATTGCGTGAACTTCACGACTCTGGAGCTGCTGTTCCAGCAGGCCCCTTAGACTTATCACTTCATGATTTGAACCCAGGTGATAGTGTGTACATAAAGAATGTTAAACGTACTGGATCAACTGAACCTGCTTATGATGGACCATTCCAGGTCCTATTAACTACACCAACAGCCTTTAAAATTTAAAATTGGGGAGAGGGACACATGGATTCATTGCAGTCATGTGAAAGGAGTACCCTCTATTGATAATGAATAATTCTCTGTACTAAGTACTATTACCTGTACCTATTATATTTTTTTTTTATTTTAAACCCTTAACTTTTTTTGTGTATTGACTTATAGGTGGAAGAGTGGTAAGGGTAGGCAATGGGGGTCAAGTGACTTGCCCAGGGTCACACAGCTGGGAAGTGTCTGAGGCCGGATTTGAACCTAGGACCTCCCGTCTCTAGGCTTGGCTCTCAATCCACTGAGCTACCCAGCTGCCCCTGTACCTATTATATTTGACTATTGATTGTATTTGACTATTGTGATGAGAGTGCTCTATTGCTGGATTTTGCACTATTTTTTTGCACTTTATTTGATTGATCCTTGTACTTGAATGATACATATACTACCTCACAACAAAATATCTGTATTAGTGACCTATATTGACCTGATGTGCCTTTCAAAACATTTTATGCCTTTTGTCATTCCTTTTGTACTTTTTTGGATGTACTATTGCCTCTTTTGCACCCATATAACTTTGTCTGCCTCATTTGCACTCACACTGTGGATCATGGCAAGTTAAGGAGGTAATGAATCATATTTCTTGAAAATTAACCTCTATTCTTTACCTCTGTGATTGTGTGAAAACTACACATTTTTGTTGGTTTTTCCTCCTACATGTGCAATAAAGTATTTGATTTTTTTTTCTTTTCTCTCATTTTTTTTACATTTGGAGCACATCACCAGCATTAAATAGATTCTTGACTGTTTTGATTTTTGCAATAAGAATAAGCTAAGATGTCCATTTGCCTAGCATATAAATTTATACCCAAAAAGCTTTGGACCATAGAAACCTTCCACTAGTTATTTAACTATTATGAGACTTTTGCTCGATGACTATGTCTAATCCAAGGAAAATCGGACCACAAAGGAGCACAGAGTTTTTGACCTGCGAAGTGCAAATGAGCACATAAAGGAAAGAGGCCAAACTAATCCTACAGGGATTGATGACATTCTATGCAAAGACTTGATCCTGTGTGGGACTCGAGGTTGAGACACTTAGCATATGTTAAGACGTAGGACTTCCTTGTACTGCACTCGATATCAAGTACTTGACATCGAATTGTTCTGGCTCCATTAACTCTGAAAGTGAAGAAATGTATTGCGCCGGGAAATGCTATTTCCCATTTGTCTCGAGATCTAGTCTCCTTTTTCCATTTCTTTTATGATGTGACAACTTACTGTAGTCCAGGCTACTAAATTGGGTTAGTGAGTAATTTTTGTTGCAAAGCTTATGGGACATGGATTGCTACAGGAACCTGCTTTGATTTGTGAATTTTTTTCCTTTTTCTTGTTCCTAGAATTTTTTCCTTTCGCATTTAAAAAAAAATATCCTGTATTTTCCTCAGAGGTTATTTTTTTCTTTCTTTTTCCTTTTTTCTTTTTTATTTTTCTTTGGACTTTTTGATGCTTTGAGAATTGATTCATATACCTTATGCATTGACCATATATTCCTGTGTGATTCCCATGTGTATCCCTGTATTTTCCTGGGGGGGGGGGGGAGGGGACGTAAAGTTGTTCTCCTCTGAGTGACTATGTTATTTCTGTAAATTTGGACTTGAATTTGACCCTAATTTAGAACAGAAGACTACTTCCCAGAATTCAGAAGACGCCATGAAGATGCATGCAGAGACCACACACTGCACCAAAAGATCCAGAGTGAATTTCGAGACATGGTGAATTTGAACTTTGGGGGGTTGAATGTATTTATTTTGAATGGACACTTTATGCCAGAAAAAGGTGACTGCCTCCTAAATGGCTTATTGTCAATGCACCGAACATTGATTCTGTTATTTCTCCCTTTTATTTCCCTTTTATCTCTGAATTATTGTAAACTTTAATTTGATTATGTTTTCATGATCCATTGTGGATACTTGTCTCCCAAAGGATCACAGGGGGGAATGTAAAGTTGAAAAGACCTTGTACCCCTTTTAAAACTACATTACCCATACTCCCTTTCACCATACCCATAATTCCTTAAGCATTTTCCTATTGGTTATGGGTTAAAACTACATTAACCAAATTCCCTTTCACCATACCTATAATTCCTTAAGCCTTTTCCTATTGGTTGTGGGTTTCGTGGGCCGTTTTTGATGTGGTTGTTGTGGGCATGTTGATGGGGCTTTTTTGGAGAGGAGGCGGCATTGTAAGAGGGAGTTGGGACTCTTTCCCTGCTCTTTAAATAAAATCCTTATAAATATCATACTTTGAAGGCATTGAATATTAATTTTAAAACTTACACATCCTAAGTCATCTGGTCTTGAACCAAGAAGTTAAAAAAAAAATATATATATATATATAATAATGTGTATGTGAGTGTATATATAAATATGCAGCTTGTGTGTATGTTTTTTTGTTGTTCAGTCATTTTGGTCACATCCATCTCTTCAATTGTGGTTGTCTTGGCAGACATCTTGGAGCTGTGGTGGCAAACCTATGGCACGCATGCCAGAGGGGACATTCAGAGCCCTCTCTGTGGGCAATCCCACTATTGCCCCAGCACAGAGTTCATCAGCATTTGTTACTAGAAAGCCAGAGGGAAACTGAGACAGGCTGTGCCCCTCCCCCTCCCCTTGTGCACCTGAACACATCACCCACCCCTCTAAAAGGTTCACCAACACTGTCCTACAGTGTTTTGCCATTTCCTTCTCCAGTTCATTTTAGAGAAGAAGAAACTGAGGCAAACCAGGGTTAAGTGACTTGCCCAGGGTCACACAGCTAAGAAGTATCTGAAGTTAGATTTGAACTCACTTCCTGGTTCCTAGCCCAACATTCTATCCACTGAACCCTAGCTGCCCTGTGTGTGTATGTATGCGTATATGCATTTTTGTGTATGTATACCCATACATGTACATGAATTTGTGAATGTGTAACCTGGCTTCAGTAAACATTTTTATTTTTGTGCTGTTTTATATACTTTGGTTGCCATTTTTATTGACCTTTTAATAGAAAACTAGATTTGATTAGCCTGATGGAATGATCCCATGGCCTTTCCTTTGCTGATTCCTGTCCCCAGTGTAGTGCTGAACCAAGACCTGACTAGCACTGTCTAGAAGGCAGGGTCATAGATAACAATGGAAGGATCTTTTTTTAATCCTTACCTTCTGTCTTAGATTCAATACCATGTATTGGTTCCTAGGCAGAAAAGTGGTAAAGGCTATGAATAGGTTTAAGTGACTCACCCAGGGTCACACTATTAGGAAATGTCTGAATTTGAATTTGAACCCAGGACGTTCCATCTCTGTGCCTGGCTCTCTGTCCACTGAGCCACCCAATTACCCCTGATGGATCATGCTTCATCCCCAGATCGATGTCTTTGGAGCCCAAGCTTCCCATGTCTGAGAAGTTATTTTTCCTCCATTCACAATCTCACAACTTCAACTCCTTCTCCAAAATCTCTTTGGCTTTGACCCCATAGACTGTAAATTTCTAAACTTCTGCAAACTTCTTATTCCTCCTAATGCCAAAGGACCCAACTGAGTCTTCAACTCCGGAGCATACTGGTGTTTAGCTTGTCCCCGCTTTTACTCAAAACAGACACAGTGGCTGAGCTTTTTGCTAGGAAGCTCCCACATGGAGCTCTCCTTTTCACCCTCATTTTGTATTATGGTGAAGAGCCAGGAGAACAGTTGCAACATGTGAACATTATATGAGAGGGCAACATATCCCAGGGAGTAGAAACTGAGCAGAAGGAGACTAGGAATCTAAGGAGGTTTCTGATCCCCAAGGAATATGCTAAAATGTATGAGCAAATGGATGAAGAAAGCAAAGGTCAGTTACTTTGTTTTTTAATTTTTTTAAACCCTCACCTTCTGTCAGACTCAATACTGTGTATTGGTTCCAAGGAAGAAGAGCAGTAAGAGTTCAGCAATGGGGGGGGGTGGCTCTTGTGAGATTAAAAATTAATATATAATACCTCCAAGTATTATATTTAATGAGATTTATTAATAATAACTTAAAGTAGAGAAAAATGATAGCATTAGTAAAGCCAAGTTTTCCAGACTGCTCACACCAGGGGGTGGGGGTGGGGGGAGAGAGAGAACCTTCTGTGGGGCTCAGTGTCAAGAGCCAGCAAGTCAGAAACTCAGTTGGAAGGGAATGAAGCATGCATGGTCCATGTGGGCTCGTCCCTAGAATGAAGATCCCCAAAGGAACTCACCGATGGAGTCTGCTTGGTGCAGGGAAGTTTCAGGGTGAGAAGATTTCTCTCCCTGCCTCCTCCTTTCTCCATCACTCAACCATCTCTGTATCTCACATACTGTATTGAAAAGCTACTTTGTATGGATATGTCCATGGAGGACATAGCAAAGCCTAGCTAAGGACTTCAAGGAGCTCTTCAGATGGTCTAATGGATCCCAGGTGGATGTCCAGAAGCAGGAGGGGAGATTGAAGAGGTCACTTGTAGGTGGTGATTAGTCTGGTGATAGACCAACCCTGCTTTCCTTATTCGAGGAGGTAGACCTCCAGTTAGGTTGATTATAAGTCTGGCTATTTATTAGTTCTCTTTGTTAACTAGAAAAAGGAAGAAAAACGTAGAGGATTCAAGGGAGGAGCATGGCTGCATGTCAAGTGGAAACTTGGGGACAAAACTCCCCCAGTGATTTCAAAAGGGCTAACCAAGATTTGGACCAAAAGAAAAAGAATCTGGAATATTCGGCAAGGTCAGTGTATACTTTTCAAACCAGGATCTGGTAGAGGGCACAGTGGGTGTCCCTGTCACCCCTCCACAGATCAGCCAAGTGCTTACCCAGTTGATAACTTGATTCTATAGATGCAGGAGAGGAAACCACGTGGAGAGTCTGCAGTTTCTCAAATTGCTAATTGCAAGAGGATTGTGAATAAAGGGTTTTATAATTGGCAGAGCTATGGGAATGGTTGCAAGGTCAGGTGATAGAGCAGAGAAAGAACTATTCAATAGCAAAAACACAATTAACTCCTTCCTGTGAGGAGAGAGCAGGGATAGTTAATCATAACTCTGCATATTGTAATTGGAAAAGAAAGTAAAAACAGAGCAGAGGCAGGACAGGTGAAAGGTCATTTCTCTTTGAAGGTGTACAATCTGACTGAGGGTAAGCCTTCAGTCTTTCTTCTGTTCCTTCCTCCCTTCTCTCTCTGTCCCCTTTGTCTTTCTCTCCATCTCTCTCCATCTGTGTGTGTGTGTGTGTGTGTTTGTTTTCTCTCTCTCCCTCTCCCTCTCCCACTCTCTGCGGTGACACTGTTTTTAGATGTCTTTGGCCCTCATCATCATGCCTTCCTTCCCCAGAAAACTCATCAACCGGGAAATCTCATTAGCCTGCAGGATTGAATCTGCCTGTTGCTCACATCTCATCAGTAGCCATCAGTACTCATGAGTGTCTCTGCCCTTCTGATTGGACCCTGTGATTGGAGGGCAGGGCAATGGGCTTTAGGACTTCCATTTAAGAAAGGGGTTCAGCATAGAGTTCTCTCATCATCTCCCACCTTCCAGCCCCATACCTCAATTCCTGGTGCTACAAAAAGTAGCTCAATGGGTTGAGAGCCAGGCCCAGAGACAGGAGATCCTGGGTTCAAATCTGGTCTCAGACACTTCCCAGCGGTGTGACCCTGGGCAAGTCATGTCACCCCCATTGCCTAGCCTTTACCACTCTTCTGCCTTGGAACCAATACACAGTATTTATTCTTAGAGAAAAGGAAAGGATTTAAAAAAAGGATCACAGATTCAGACCTAGATGGACCCTCAAAAACTTTCTAATCTAACCCTCTCGTTTTACAAAGGAAATTGAAGCTCAGAGGCATTATGACATTGGATCATAGTTCTGGAAAGTACCTAAGAAAACATCTAAGCCTGCCTTCCCATTTTACAGAGAAGAACAATGAGGCTTGGAGAAATGAAGCAATTTGTCCAGATTTACACAAATATCAAGTGTTTGAGATGGAATTTAAACCTCGATATTTCACATCAAGGCTAGCCCCTATCCACTACTCCACATCACCCCACTAAGAATAGCCAATTTTCCCATAGGCAAGAACAACTGATTCATCATTACCCAACTGAAGAAAGCTTCACTGCTGTCATTAATCTTTAATGCAGCCTTCTTCTAAACTTATACCCCCAAGGAAACACATGACATGAAATTGATATAAATTGATCATTACCAACAGCATGTCCCTCTCTGTGCTGGTTAAGCTTGTTGCTTTTCAATTAGTCCATGGAATCCATCCATGGGCCATCTCCATGGAGAGAGAAGAAAACATGTTAGAGCTGTTTGGTTTTCAAAAGGGAGGGGAAGAAACCCAAAGTGCCCCCAGCAGTGCTTTCATTTGCATACATAAATCTGGCTCTGTTTCCAGGATGGGAAAACTGGTTTCAATGGAAAATTGAGAATCAAATTACAAGACCAAATCCAATGTTTTTAGTGTATTCCATCTAGCTTATGTTTATGCTTGGGTGTAAAGGGGGCACTTCAACAACATCAGGGAAGTGAAAGGTTGGGTATCGTTTTGTAAATATTTGATGGAGACCTTGAGTGGCATGAGAGGTTGGATGTTCCCTCGTCACCCAACCCTTGGGGCATTCAACCCCCATCCCAGATTGTCACACCTCTCCCCTTCTGGTTATCTGGGAAGTACAGAGGTGACACTCGCTATCTTCTTGTGAAATTTTACTTTGTGTCAGTTGTTGGCAAGTAATTTATCAAACCATCTACTTCCAAGGCTTCACGTCCACTCCTCACAGAAGCAATATATGTATACACACATGTATGTGTACACTTTGAAGAAATTTTAATACATATATAATATTTATTTTAAACTAGGCCTAGCACTTTATGGGCCCTGGAGAGCTCCTGGTTGAAGACTCTCTCTGCCAATGCACATTGGAACCTTTCTCTGCAGTTCATACTCTAGGTATTCAGATGAAATGTTAAGTGAATTGCCCAGGGTCACATAACTAATATGTGCCTAGCATATAACAAGTACTTTTTCATTCATTCATCCTTTTATGTGTCAGAGGCATGACTTGAACACAGGTCTTCCTTTCTCCAAGGCCAGATCTCTACAGGGTATAGGGTATCTATGTGTGTGTATGTAAATGTGTGTGTGGTATATATAAATATATTTATACACACATATGCATACACAGTAGCCTCCTATATCCACTGTTTTGGTATCCATTGGTTCAGGTACCTGCGGTTAACTGCATGGGGAAAGAATGAAACAAAAAAACCTGGAAAATTTGGAAAATTCCAGAAAATAAAAAATAAACAATTGATAAATTTCAAACCACCTATGAAGTAAGTACAAGCTGTAACATGGTGAAAATCCAGCAGCCCAGTAAATGGCTCATCTCTGAGAGACAGAAAAAGAGATAGAGACAGAGAGAAAAAAAGAGAGACAGAGAGAGAGCTGCTGTCATTTGTCTATTTTCAAAGAGGATCAGTGACATCACAGAGTGATGTCTTGATTTGTGCATGAATTATTTAAGTGAGGCATAATTGTACAAAGTCATCAGGCTCATTCTCTCTTTCAGAGTCACTGAGTCCAGTGGCAAGGCAAAAATCAGGATGACTGGTGATGGCCCAGGATGCAGGGGATGGTCTTGGCATATTTGCTGTCTGACCAAGCTCTAGGCACTCCACAGCATCTGTTTCATTCTCCTTCATCTTCATTGGAACAAATTGTGCTCATCCTCCCATTCCTTTGGAAGAAATTTTCACATACATAGGAATGCTTCACATTCCCCTAACTTACTGGTAGTTTGGGGTGCATTGGTTACCCTCAACCTGGTTTAGCCCATCTGCCTAGATAATTCCACCAAGGTTTGGTGGCTGCTCACGCTATGGCTTCTTGGAGCCACAGGTGAGAATCGAGTGCCAGGCAGACACCCAAAGTGAATGAGCAGCCCTGAAAAGGGCACAGCAATCCCTCACACCCGAGGTGCTAGTCTTCCTTGAATACCCTCTACATCCTGAGAGAGAAAGAACAATATTGGGTAATAACATACAATGTACTTTATTATTACTGTATTTAATATTGGCAGTGGGTTACTGGATGTTTAATTCATCAATTAAATTTTATTTTATGTATATATGTATATACAAATGGGCACCTTCCTCACTAGTTCAGCCATGGATTCAGCTGTCAGGAAGCCCCTCGGCCCACTCCCCAACACCTACACACCACAAAGGTAGTGAGGACTAGCAAAAAAAGCTTTGCACTGGGAATAAGAACATGTAGGTGAGAGTGCCATTGCCACCTGGTGCTGGAAAATGAGCAGGGTAGAGTGAATGGGAGGACAGGCGAGGGCTGTGGAGTCAGAGGTCTTGCTCTGGTATTTCCCACCTTGTACCTTTAACCAGGTTCCATCTTCTTCTCTGGGAGTCAGTGTCCTCCTCAGTACAATAAGTGGGTTGGATTGTGCACTGCCTAAGGCCCCTTCTCTCTCAAAATCCCATGATCCTCAGTTACTCCCTGTAAAGGGAACCCCCTCCCCCAGAAATCATGTGCTGGGGTCATCCTACCTGTGTCCCCTGACTGATAGCTTTATGTCACGTGACTGCATGTCATGTGAGTGCACTCCAAACGTAGGTCATGAGAGAAGTGACCTAGGCAAAATGACCCAGAAAGGATCAGCTTAGGATCTGGGGACAAAGGAGAAGAAATAAAAGAGGGGGTTCCAGGAAGTGGGCTCTCTCTTTCCCTTGGAGGCATTGCAGAAAGCTGGCTGAGAGCCATGAGGTGAAGAGCCACGTGGCTGGCTAGCTGGTTTGAATAATTTTAAACATCCTTCTATCTGTCTGCTTTTCTTTAATCAAGTAAAATTAATAATCTCTATGGAAATTAAGTACCAGAGAGTTTATTAATATTTGATTTATTTTTTACACCACCCAGGGACCCTCATCTGTAGAATCAATCAAGAAAACTTTCCCTCCTCATATCTTAATTTACTAATATGTTATATAACTTCTCTAAGCTTTCCATACATGTTGAAATACGAGATTGGATTTAATGTTCCTTCTAATTCTCTTCTGATTCTAATAGAGCCCAGGGACACTATGCCATTCAATCACAAAGCAGATTCTCTAAGTTAGTGATGGCAAACCTTTTAGAGGGATGGGTGATATCCTCAAGCGAGGGGGAGGGAAGCAGCCCAGCCCCACATCCCTCTGTCTTTCCAGTAAAGAACTCTGGTGAAACTCTTTGCTGGGGCAGCAATGTGCATGCCCACCACTCTGGCACACGTGCCATAGGTTCGCCACCATGGCCCTAAGTGATGAGGCCCTAAAGTTCTAGGTACTTTGAGGACTGAACACCTATATCCATAGCTCATTAAGAACCTTAATCAAGAAGTTTTAAAATGATATATTGTGTTTTATACTACAAACATTTACAGATTACTCCTACTTCTTGAGAAGTCTCTTCTACAAAGAAAATATGAAAATAAGGCTAATAATACAGTGCTCTCATATGAAAGAGCATATGCTATTTCATAGGTAGGTGCAGTGCCCTGCCTTCCATCTCTCTATTTAAAAAAAAAAAAAACTTAATAGAAAATTTATTTTCTTTCCCTCCTAACGCTTGCCCATTGGAAAATACAACTTTCTTTGTAATAAATATATAGAGTCAAGCAAGGCATATTCCCTCAGTGGCTCAATACACACACACACACACACACACACACACACACACACACACACAAGCATTGGTTAAACACCTGTTATAAGCCTACTAAGTTATTTTTTTTCAAAAACCCTTACTTTCCACCTTAGCATCAATACTGTGGATTGGTTATAAGGCAGGAGAGCAGTAAGGCCAAGGTAATGGAGACCTCCTCTCCCTAAGTTTGAATCTCAATCCACTGATCCACCCAGTTGCCCCCAAGACATGCTTTGTATTGACTCTGAGTAAAGGCTAGGCAAAGAGGATTAAGTGAGTTGCCCAGGGTCACACAGCTAGTGTCTGAGGTCAGATTGGAACCTGGGTCCTCTGATCTCCAATCTAAGCCTGGATCTATCCACTGAGCCAAGTAGCTGCCCCCAGTAGCTTGTTTACAGACAAACAGCAAGCTTTGTTTACATTCTTATTCAAGGACAAAATGGATAAGAAGCAGAGTTGTTTTTCAGTGTTAATATCAAACTTTTCTCCATTTTTATTTTTTTATAGTTTGTCATGAATGACTTATTTAAAATAGATTTTCCTTCTCATTTTTCTTTTTTTTTAGAGGATTTCAATATTTTATTTTTTTAGAAAAATTCTCCATGGTTACATGATTCATGTTTTTACTTTCCCCTTCACCACCATTTCACCCTCCCCATATCCAACGCACATTTCCACTGGTTTTAACATGTATCATTAATCAAGACTCATTTACAGGTTCTGGGTTAAGATGGCGGCAGAGTAAAAAGCAGCTGATTAATCTCTCCTAACCCACACATATAAGACTCCTCAAGAGCACATAAAAACAAATCCAGACGAATGAAGAGACCCCACAGCAGGGTGCAGCATTGAAGGTACATGGGATCAGGGCATTTCCATGCCATAAGTGTGTGAGATAGCTCTCACTAAAATGTGAGCTGAGAAACCTCCTCAATCCCCACACCGCCTACAGGGCCAAAGCCAGCACACAAGAGTTAGAGCAAGTTTGGGGCACCCATTAAGTCCTTGGCAGCTATCTGGGATCACTAGGGCCTGCTCCCGAGAGCAGCAAGAATTAAGACCCCAAGAGGCTAAAGAACGTGAGGACTTTGAACACAGACCCTGAGAGCAGGTGAGGACTCAGACGCGGACACTAATCCTGAGCACAGGCGTGGATCTTGGATGGGGACCCAGTGCAGAGGGGTGCATGACTGTGGAAGTTGTGCCCTGAGACTGTAAAAGGAGCTTCTGGCAGAGAAACAAGCAAGAGGACCACAAGGAGGCTTGACCCTGAGAACAACAAGACCTGAGACCTCAGGAGCCTAAAGAGCGCAGACAGACCCTGGCTGTGAGGATAAAGCTGAGAGGGCACTGGGCTAAAAATGGCAAACCAGATACAAGAACCCCAGAAGAGAAAGATCAAGAAGAAATCTTTAACACTCAACAACTTTTACACAGAAAAAATCAAGACAACAGAGTAAACAGCAGAGGAGAACAAACAGGTAACAATATCCAAACCTTCCCCACAAAATGCAAACTGGTCACAAGGTCTTAAAGAGTTCAAATCTGAGATTATGAGAAAGATGGAAGAGATCTGGCAAGAAAATAACACTTTAAAAGGCAGAATTTCGCAATTGGAAAGTGAGGCTCAGAAATCAAATGAATTGATGAGCAAATTGAAGACCAGAAATGACCAGCTGGAAGCCTTGAAGAACCAAACAGGCCAGATTGAAAAGGAAAACCAAAAGATTATAGCCTAAAACCAGTCTCTAAAGGCTAGAATTGGGCAATTTGAACAAGATGCCCTCAAATCAAAAGAATTGATGAGCAAATTGGAGACCAAAATCAAACAGCTGGAAAACAGGATAGATCAAATAGAAAAGGAAAATCAAAAGGTTATAGCAGAAAACCAGTCTCTAAAGACAAGAATTGGGCAAATAGAAGCCAATGATCTATCAAGACAGCAAAACAAATAAAGCAAAGTCAAAAGACTGATAAAATAAAAGGAAATATGAAATATCTCACTGAAAAATTGACAGATCAAGAAAACAAGTCTAGAAGATACAATTTGAGAATCATTTCTCTTCCTGAAAAAGCAGAAATTAATAGGAATTTGGACTCCATACTAAAAGGAATTATTCAGCAAAACCACCCTGAAGTTCTACAACAAGAGGGCAATATAGACACTGAAAGGATCCATAGATCACCCTCTACACTAGACCCTGAAAAGACCACCCCCAGGAATATAATAGCCAAATTCAAGAGCTTCCAAGTAAAAAAAAAATTTTACAGGAAACCAGAAAGAAACAATTCAGATATCAAGGAACACCAATCAGGATCACACAGGATCTGGCAGCCTCCAGACTACAAGACCACAAGGCTTTCAATATGATATTTATAAAGGCAAGAGAACTGGGTCTACAACCAAGGATCACCTACCCATCAAAACTGACTATATTCTTCCAGGGGAAAGTATGGGCATTCAACAAGATAAAAGATTTCCAAGTATTTGCATAGAAAAGACCAGGACTAAATGGAAAGTTTGATATCTAACCACAAAAAACAAGAGAAACATGAAAAGGTAAATAAGAAACAGAGGAGAAAGATAGAAAACACTTATTCTTAAATTTGCCTCTTTAAGGGCTTCAATAAGATCTAATTATTTGTATTCCTATGTGGAGAAATGTTATGTGTAATTCTCTGTGGTGAACTCTATGAAGTATTAGAGATCCACTATTATAGAAATTAGAAGAATTATTCACAGGGAGAGGTTGGAGTACTAAATGGTCTAAGATGATATGAGGGTGTGTGGGAAAGAGGGAGGGTGAATAGTAGATTCACCAAGAGAAACTAGAATGAATAAGAAAAATAGGATATTCTATTACACACAAAGAGGGCATGGGAAGGGGAGGGGAGAAATACTTTCATAAGAAGGAGAGGAAGGGAGCTTTAAGAGGTAATATTTAAAACTTACTCTCAGTGGAATTAACCATGAGAGGGAAGAATATCTATATCCTTTGGGATATAGAACTTTATCTAACCCTACTGAGAAAGTCAGAAGGGATAAACCAAAGGGAGCAGAGGAGTGGGGAGGTCAAAAAAGGGAGGGGAGGAGAAGGTGGAGGGAATTCATTAGGCCTTAATAATAAAAAAAGGGGAATAATAAGGGAGGGAGTAGAAAGTGTAGTAAATCAAGGGAGGGGACAAGGGTTACTGCTTTAAAACAAATCACGGGTTTAAAAGGGAAAAGCCTAAGAAGAAGGGGTAGAACTAGGAGAGGATACCAAAATGTTAGGGAATACACAACTGATAATTATAACTCTGAATGTGAATGGGATGAACTCTCCCACAAAACAGAAGCAAATAGCAGAGTGGATTGGAAACCAAAATCCTACCATATGTTGTCTACAAGAAACATATAAGGCGGGTAGACACTCACAGATTCAAGGTAAAGGGCTGGAGCAAAATCGTTTGGGCTTCGATTGAGAAAAAGAAGGCAGGAGTGACAATCATGATTTCTGACAAAGCCAAAGTACAAATAGATATGATTTAAAAAGACAGGGAAGGTTATTACATCCTGATTAAAGGCAGTATAGACAATGAAGAAATAACAGTGCTCAATATGTATGCACCAAATGCTATAGCATCCAAATTCGTAAAGGAGAAACTGGCAAAGCTTAAGAAGGAAATAGGTAGTAAAACCATACTAGTGGGAAATCTAAGTATTCCTCTACCAGATTTAGATAAATCAAACAAAAAAAAATAAATAAGAAAGAGATAAAAGGGGTGAATGAAGTCCTATAAAAATTAGATTTAATAGATATGTGGAGAAAAGTAAATAGGGAAAAAAGGAATGCACCTACTTTTCAGCTGCACATGGTACATTCACAAAGATTGACCATGTAATAGGGCATAGAAACATTGCAAACAAATGCAAAAGAGCAGAAATAATAAATGTAACCTTCTCAGATCATAATGCAATGAAAATAATAATTAGTAAGGGCACCTGGACAGGGAAATAAAAAACTAATTCGAAATTAAATAATATGATTCTCCAAAACCAGTCATTTAAAGAAGAAATCATAGAAAGAAAAATCAACAATTTCATGGAAGAGTGACAATAATGAGACATCCTACCAAACTCTGTGGGATGCAGCCAAGGCAGTACTCAGGGGGAAACGTAAATCCTTTAGTGCATATATTAACAAATTAGGGAGGGCAGAGATTAATGGATTGGGCATGCAACTTAAAAAACTTGAAAGCATGCAAATTAAAAATCCCGAGACGAAAACTAAATTAGAAATACAAAAAATCAAGGGAGAAATTAATAAAATTGAAAGTAAAAGTATTGAATTAATAAATAAGGCTAGAAGCTGGTATTTTGAAAAAACAGATAAAATAGACAAATTATTGGTCAATCTAATAAAAAAAAGGAAAGAAGAAAACCAAATTAAAAGTATCAAAGATGAAAAGGGAGACCTTACCTCTAATGAAGAGGAAATTAAGGCAATCATTACAAATTATTTTGTCCAATTATATGGTAATAAATATAGCAATATAGGAGATCTGGAAGAATGTTTACAAAAATATCAATTGCCTAGATTAACAGCAGAAGAAATAGATTACCTAAACAATCCCATATCTGAAAAAGAATTTGAACAAGCCATCAAAGGACTCCCTAAGAAAAAATCGCCAGGACCTGATGGATTCATAAGTGAATTCTACCAAACATTAAAAGAGCAACGAATTCCAATACCATACAAATTATTTGATATAATAAGCAAAGAAGGAGTTCTACCAAATTCCTTTCATGATACAAATATGGTACTGATTCCAAAGCCAGGTAGATTAAAAACAGAAAGAAAACTACAGACCAATCTCCCAAATGAACATAGATGCAAAAATCTTAAATAGAATACTAGCAAAGAAACTCCAGCAAGTGTTCAAGAGGATCATCCACCATGATCAGGTGGGATTTATACCAGGAATGTGAGGATGGTTTAACATTAGGAAAACCATCCACATAATTGACCATATCAAAAATCTAACAAAAAAATCCAATGATTATCTCAATAGATGCTGAAAAAGCCTTTGACAAAATACAACACCAATTCCTATTGAAAACACTGGAAAATATAGGAATAGAAGGATCTTTCCTAAAAATAATAAACAGTATATAGCTAAAACCATCAATAACCATCATCTGAAATGGGGATAAATTAGAAGCCTTCCCAATAAGATCAGGAGTGAAACAAGAATG
>NC_058136.1:76644578-76679050 GCF_016433145.1 Gracilinanus agilis | reverse complement strand
TGATCCTCCTCTCTGTCTCTTAGCCAGTACCATATTGTTTTGATGACTGCTGCTTTATAGTATAGTTTAATATCTGGTACTGCTAGGCCCCCTTCCTTCACATTTTTTTTCATTATTTCCCTTGATATTCTTGTCTTTTGTTATTCCAAATGAAATATGTTATAGTTTTTTGAAGGTGGTTTGATTCTACCTCATAACTGACTACTCTTCTCCATCGAATATAAAGCTGTTGGTGTAGTACAAGCAGATTCAAAAAGCAACCACTCTGACTATCTTTTAGGCATTCGAAGAAAACAGAAGGAGCTTGGCAAAGGCCAGAAGTAGACATCTGTGAGTCCATGTCCATGTGATGTATCCAGAAGTCAGGTTCTTGTCCATTGTAGGTAGAGTACTTATTTTATATTAAAATAATATACCAAATTTTATATAGTTTTAAAAATGTGTATCAGTAGCTTTTGTTTTTCATGGCTTTTATTGTAATATATTCTCATTT
Organism: Gracilinanus agilis; assembly: GCF_016433145.1. Taxonomy (NCBI): domain Eukaryota; kingdom Metazoa; phylum Chordata; class Mammalia; order Didelphimorphia; family Didelphidae; genus Gracilinanus; species Gracilinanus agilis. Next base: position 76,678,557 of record NC_058136.1, on the reverse strand, counting down.
CCAGTTAAAGTCTATTCCTCACCCATAGCACCCCCACCCTCCCCATAAATGAAGTTTGGTGCATTTTCTTATGTTTTCTTCAGGGACAGACTATGTTATTATAATTAAACAAATCTGATTTTGTTTTGCTTTCTTTTCATTTACATTGTTTTAAACTAGTATCTTATCTTCCTGGTTCTTCTTACTTCCCATTATATCCATTCATAGGTTTTCCTATACTTTTCTGAATTTGTTGTTTCTTATGACATAGTATTTCTTATAGGATAGTATCTTACTGCATTCAAAAACTATAACTTAGTCAGCCATTCCCTAAACCAGAGATGTCAAACCCAGTGCCAGCTGGCATTGCTGCCCACAAAATTCCAGAGTTCCTTACAAGTTAAAATTTAATTGGAGACTATTTTAAAAATAAAGAAAAAGAAAGTGGAACATTGGTAATGTTAATCATGCTTATCCAAGTCAACATATAGGTGCAAATTTGAGTTTGACACCTATCCTGTACAAACTGGCATTTACTCTCATCCTTATCCTTTGCTGGTATGAACAATTTGGAGGATATGTCAACATTTGCTTTTAGTCTTTTGAGTTAGTTAAAATCACCTGAGGTTCTATTTGGAAGGATTGAGCCTCAATATATGTATCAATATAGTGTTTTACAAACTTCCTGTGGACATGTGGGGGACCTTGGAACTACATTTCCCGTGGTCCAATGGATTTCCTGTTTTAGATGACGTCTTCAAGGTGAGGGACAGCTTTATATATTGGGAAGTGGTTTTGAACTTCCTCTTTAGCTACCTGAGTGCGGGAAGATACAAAAGGTAAAATGACTGATGTGGCAGTTTGCATACTTACAGGCGTGTGGTCTAATGATTTATCTCTATCAGCATGACTTTTATTAGAATACTATTCTCCCTTTTAATCTTGGCCTTCATCATTTTTAATAATAACAGTTTGGCGAACCAGAAAGTTGAAATTCTGACCCTAAATTTTTTGGATAGTCTGAGAGTATTTAAAATCCTCTCCAGAGGGAAAGGGGAGAGCGGCTTTGCTCGCCATGTGGCTCTGGGACTCGGAGTCTCAGAAACGATCTTTTTCTGCTCTATATATTCCACAATATAGTGGATAAGGAAGGTTCAATGATGAAGGATGGCAGCTTAGGTGGTAGGAGAAAATAAGGGAATGTCTGAATTCAGGGAGTATAACACTGAGGTAACAAGGATTGCCAGGGAGAGGATGAACTAATCTAAATAGGCAAACAGCAGCAGGGCATACCATACAGACTAGGACTTAGGCTAAAGACAAACACTGAAAGGAAATAGACTTATTAAAATTAACTACAGGCTTTAGTTAATTTCACAGGAAGGGACTTGTTTTGAAGTAATACCTCCTTCAAGATGGATACCCCAGTTTCCCTCAAACCCAGAGTATGTTGATTCTATTCCTCTTCTTCCCTTTCTTACTAATTAACTAACAAAGTAACTAAAAGGTCTGTTTTAAACACAAAGGGGTTTATTGTCTTCTCAGGTTAGATTGTCAGGGTAAAAGGATTAAGGAAGCCCTAACAGCTGCTTAGAGAAACCTCAGGTGGGGGAAGGGAAGCAGGAATGGAGTATGAGAAAGGTTCTGCCTTTACTCAGCTCTCAAGGTGATTTGGAAATCAAATGGGATTAGGATGATGGCTACAAAACCTCTCTAGATAAATTACTGCAAGTGTAGGGCTAAACCCTCACAGATTTGAACTAATTCTCTGATTCACTCTCCTTATTCACTCCTCACAGACATTTGGGTAAGGGAAATTAAGGTAGGAAAATGAGGTAGGGTATGGAGATTCAAAGGGTTCATCTAAATTAACAAATCTCAAAACACACTCCAAAGCTAGGCTAGGTTTTCAATCTCAAGAAGGAAAAGAAGGAGCTCAGCTGGACCCTGGTTCCCTCCACGAGTTCCCAGGTCCAACTGAACTTTCCCAAGATTCTAAACTCCTAACTGACATAAGAACTCAGCCAAAGCCTGCAAAACTGCTATGTCCCCCCTCTCTGTACTACAAAAGACCTCCAGGAATTGATGCAGAGTGAAAGGAGCAGAGCCAGAAGAACATTGTACACAGAGACTGATACACTGTGGTAAAATCAAATGTAATGGACTTCCCTACAAGCAGCAATGCAATGATCCAGGACAATTCTGAGGGATTTATGGAAAGAATGCTCTCCACATTCAGAGGAAGAACTACAGAAGTGGAAACACAGAAGAAAAAAACAACTGCTTGAACACATGGGTTGATGCGAACATGATTGGGGATGTAGACTCGAAATGACCACACCAATGCAACTATCAATGATATTGAAATATGTCTTGATAGAAGACATATTAAAACCAGTAGAAATGCTTGTTGGCTATGGTGGGTGTGAAGGGGAAAGTAAAAATATGAATTATGTAACCATGGAATTTTTTTCTAAAATAAATAAATAAATAAATATCTTATAATTAGAGAAATGTAAATCAAAACAACTCCGAGGTACCACACCTCACACCTAGTAGATGGGCTAATATAAGAGAAAAGGAAAGTAATAAATGTTGGAGGGGATGTGGCAAAATTGGGACATAAATTGATTTATTGTAGAGTTGTGAATTGATCCAATCATTCTGGAAGGCAATTTTGGGACTATGCCAAAAGGGCTTTAATGACTGCTTGCCCTTTGATCCAGCCTTACCACTGCTGGGTTTCTAACCAAAAGAGATAATAAGGAAAAAGCCTTGTACAAAAAATATTTATAGACGCACTCTTTGTGGTGGCAAAAAATTGGAAAATGAGGGGTTGCCTTTTGATTGGGAAAATGACTGAACAAAAACTGTGGTATCTGTTGCTGATGGAATATTATTGTAGTAAAAGGAATAATGGGAAATGGAATGATCTTCAGGAATTGATGCAGAGTGAAAGGAGCAAAACCAGGAGAACATTGTACTAGAGACGGATACACTGTGGTACAATCAATTGTAAATGACTTCTCTACTAGCAGCAATGCAATGATCCAGGACAATTCTGAGGGACTTATGAGAGAGAATGCTATCCACATCCAGAGAATGAACATTGGGAGTAGAAATACAGAAGAAAAACAACTACTTGGTCACATGGTTCAATGAGGATATGATTGGGGATGTAGACTCTAGACCATCACCTTAGTGCAAATATTAATAATATGGAAATAGGTCTTGATCAATATCACATGTAAAACCCAGTGGAATTGCTCCTTGTCTCTGGGAGTGTGGAGGGAAAGAACAAGAATGATGAAACCAGGGGAAAATATTCTTAAATAAATAAACTTGATTTAAAAAATACTTACATAACCTTAGAGGTTGTAAATAAAAAATTAGGTTTTTTGTTGTAATCATTGTATTTTAACAAACATATTAAGCAGATGGGATTCATATATGACTCTTCTACCCCTATTTAATCAGGATGCATTTATAGATCACCTACTATGTGCTAATCATTGTATCAATAACTGAGGATACAAAGAAAGGCAAGACAGTCCATGTCTTCTCAGAAGTCACAATCTCATGGTAGAGATACAGTGAAACAACTCTGTGCCATAAAAGAATGTAAAGAATAAATCAGACATAATCATCAGCAGTGGGAGGGCACTAGATTCAAGGGAAAAGGAAAATATTTCCTGTATAATATATAATGAGGGCTTTTAGGTTCTTCTTGATGGAATCAAGGGAAGTCTGGAGGTGGAGATGAGAAAGTAGCGAATCATAGGAATGGAGGACAACCAGAGAAAGGGGCCAGAGGTGAGAGATTGAGTTTCTTGTTCATAAACAGCAATGCAGCCAGTGCTGGGAGATGGGGAGTAGGGCAAAGTCTTTAAGGTTTAAGAAGACTGGAAGAGGAGACAGTTTATTAGGATCTTTGAACCCCAGGGACTGAGTGTGTGTGTGTGTGTGTGTGTGTGTGTGTGTGTGTGTGTGTGTATGTGATCAGCTTGGATCCAGGAGTGTGTGAAAAGAAATGAGGAATGAAGGTTAACAAATAGGTTTCTCTATTCAGTGGATGTTAGTATTCTAGAGAGTAAGAAGGTAGGTAGGAAGAGTGGAGCATTTACCAGGAAAATTGAGTGCGAGTTTGTACATGTTGAGTGTAAAATCTCTAAGTGGAAAGAGAACAAATATTTGTTAGGCACCTATAGCTGTGTGAGGTATTAGTCCAAGTATTTTATAATTATTAACACATTTGATTTTTATAACAACTGTCAGGTAGACAGTATTTTATTTAAATATTTTTTTAGAAAAATTTTCCATGGTTACATGATTCATGTTTTTACTTTCCACTTCACCCCCCCCCCTTTACCCCCCCATATCCAAAGCACATTTCCACTGGTTTTGACATGTGTCATCAATCAAGACTTATTTCCATATTATTAATAGTTACATTGGTGTGGTTGTTTTGAGTCTATATCCCCAATAATATCCCCATCCAACCATGTGCTCAAGCAGTTGTTTTTCCTCTGTGCTTTTATTCTCACAGTTCTTCCTCTGAATGTGGAAAACATTCTTTCTCATAAGTCTCTCAGAATTGTCTGGGATCATTGTATTGCTGCTAGTAGAGAAGTCCATTACATTTGATTGTACCACAGTGTATCTGTCTCTGTGTAGAAGGTTCTCCTGTTCCTTTCACTCTGCAACAATTCCTGGAGGTTGTTCCAGTTCACATGGAATTCCCTCATTTCATTATTCCTTTTAGCAAAGTAGTATTCCATCACCAACAGATGCCATAATTTGTTCAGCCACTCCTCAATTGAAGGACATCCCCTTATTTTCCAATTTTTTGCCACCACAAAGAGTGTGGCTATAAATATTTGTGTACAAGTCTTTTTTATCTATGATTTCTTTGGGGTACAAACCCAGCAATGCTATAGTTGGCTTGAAGGGCAGGTAGTCTTTTATCGCTCTTTGGGCATAGTTCCAAATTGCCATTCAGAATGGTTGAATCATTTCACAACTCCAGCAGCAATGCATTAATGTCCCAATTTTGCCACATCACCTCCAACATTCATTACTCTCACCTGCTATCATTTAGACAATCTGCTAGGTGTGAGGTGGTACCTCAGAGTTGTTTTGATTTGAATTTCTCTAATTATTAGAGATTTAGAACACTTTCCCATGTGCTTATTGATAGTTTTTATTTCTTTATTTGAAAATTTCCTATTCATGTTCCTTGCCTATTTATCAATTGGGCATTTGCTTGATTTTTTTATACAACTCATTTAGCTCCATCTATATTTGAGTAATTAGACCCCTGTCAGAGTTTTTTGTTATAAAGATTTTCCCCCAGTTTGTTCTTTCCCTTCTGATTTTGGTTGCATTGTTTTTGTTTGTTCAAAAAACTTTTTAATTTAATATAATCAAAATTATTTATTTTATATTTTGTAATTTATTCTAACTCTTACATGGTTTTAAAAATTTCCCTTTCCCATAGATGTTGATCTAAACCTAATCTCTCCCATATTGTTTTCCAAATTTCCCAGCAGTTTTTGTCAAATAGTGGATTCTTGTCCCAAAAGTTGGGCTCTTTGGATTTATCATACACTGTTTTGCTGATGTCATTTACCCCAAGTCTATTCCACTGATCCTCCCTTCTGTCTCTTAGCCAGTACCATATCGTTTTGAAGACCCCTGTTTTATAGTATAGTTTAATATCTGGCACTGCTAGGCCATCTTTCTTCACATTTTTTTTCATTATTTCCCTTGATATTCTTGATCTTTTGTTCTTCCAAATGAACTTTGTTAGTAGTTTGATAGATATGGCACTAAAAAGGTAAATTAATTTGGGTAGAATGGTTATTTTTATTATGTTAGCGCATCCTACCCATGAGCAATCAATGTTTTTCCAATTGTTTAGATTTAGTTTTAATTGTTTGGAAAGTTTTTTGTTGTTCTGTTCGTATAATTCCTGTGTTTGTTTTGGTAGATAGATTCCTAAGTATTTTATAGTGTCTGGGGTGATTTTAAATGGTGTTTCTCTTTCTAACTCTTGCTGCTGCGGTGTGTTGGAAATATATAGAAATGCTAATGATTTATGTGCATTTATTTTGTATCCTGCAACTTTGCTAAAGTTGTTGATTATTTCTATTAGTTTTTTATTTGATTCTTTAGGATTTATAAGTAGATAATCATATCATCTGCAAAGAGTAGTTTAGTCTCCTCATTGCCTATTTTAATACCTTCAATTTCTTTTTCTTCTCTAATTGTTACTGCTAGCGTTTCTAATACAGTGTTAAATAATAGAGGTGATAATGGGCATCCTTGTTTCACTCCTGATCTTATTGGGAAGGCTTCTAATGTACCCCCATTTTACATGATGCTTTGTGATGGTTTTAGATATATACTGTTTATTACTTTTAGGAAAGGTCCTTCTATTCCTATACTTTCTAGTGTTTTCAATAGGAATGGATGTTCTATTTTGTCAAAGGCCTTTTCAGCATCTATTGAGATCATCATGTAGTTTTTTTTTGTTTGCTTGTTGATATGGTCAATTAGGTGGATGGTTTTCCTTATGTTGAACCATCATTGCATTCCTGGAATAAATCCCATCTGATCATAATGAATAACCCTCCTGATCACTTGCTGGAGTCTTTTTGCTATTATTCTGTTTAAGATTTTTGCATCTATGTTCATTAAGGAGATTGGTCTGTAATTTTCTTTCTCTGTTTTTGATCTACCTGTCTTTGAGATCAGTACCATATTTGTATCATAAAAGGAGATTGGTAGGATTCATTCTTTGCTCATTATGTCAAGTAGTTAATATAGTATTGGAATTAGTTGTTCTTTGAAGGTTTGATAGAATTCACTTGTGAATCCATCAAGCCCTGGTGATTTTTTCTTAGGGAGTTCTTTGATGGCTTGTTCAATTTCTTTTTCTGATATGGGATTATGTATGTATTCTATTTCTTCTACTGTTAATGTAGGTAATTTATATTTTTGTAAATATTCATCCATCTCACCCAAGTTACTATGTTTATTGCCATATAATTATGTAAAATAGTTTTTAATGATTGCCTTGATTTCCTCTTCATTAGAGGCAAGGCCTCCCTTTTCATTTTTGATACTGATGATTTGGTTTTCTTCTTTCCTTTTTTAATTAGATTAACCGGTACTTCATTGGTTTTGTTTGTTTTTTCAAAGTACCAGCTTCTACTCTTATTTATTATTCTATAGTTCTTTTACTTTCAATTTTATTGATTTCTCCTTTAATTTTTATAATCACTAAATTGATGTTTAGCTGGGGATTTTTAATTTGGTCCCTTTCTAGTTTTTTTAATTTGCATGCTTAATTCATTGAACTTTCCCCTCTCTAATTTGTTAATACATGCACTCAAGGATATAAATTTCCCCCTGAATACTGCCTTAGCTGCATCCCACAAAGTTTGGTAGGATGTCTCATCATTGACATTCTCTTCAATGAAATTATTGATTGTTTCTATTTCTTCTTTAACTAACTGGTTTTGGAGAATCATATTATTTAATTTCCAATTAGTTTTTGATTTGCCTGTCCAGGTGCCCTTACTAATTATTATTTTTATTGCATTATGATCTGAGAAGGTTACATTTATTATTTATGATCCTTTGCATTTGTTTGCAATGTTTCTATGCCCTATTACATGGTCAATCTTTGTGAATGTACCATGTGAAGCAGAAAAGAAGGTGTATTCTTTTTGTCCCTATTTATTTTTCCTCATATATCTATCAAATCTAATTTTTCTAGGATTTCACTCACCTCTCTTATCTCTTTCTTATTTATTTTTTTGGTTTGATTTATCTAGATCTGAAAGAGGAATATTTAGATTTCCCACTAGTGTAGTTTTCTATCTATTTCCTTCTTGAGCTCTGCCAGTTTCTCCTTTAGGAATTTGGATGCTATACCATTTTGTGTATACATGTTGAGTACTGTTATTTCCTCATTGTTTATACTGCCTTTTATCAGAATGTAATTACCTTCCTTGTCTCTTTTATTCAGATCTAGTTTTACTTCGGCTTTGTCAGAAATCATGATTGTCACTCCTGCCTTCTTTTTCTCAGTTGAAGCCCAAAAGAATTTGCTCCAGCTCTTAACCTTAAGCCTGTGTATGTCTACCCGCCTCATCTGTGTTTCTTGTAGACAACATATGGTAGGATTTTGGTTTCTAATCCACTCTGCTATTTGCTTCTGTTTTATGGGCGAGTTCATCCCACTCAAATTCAGAGTTACAATTATCAGTTGTGTATTCTCCAACATTTTGGTATCCTCTCCCAGTCCCTTCTTTTTTCACTATTTCCTTTTATACCAGGGTTTGTTTTAAACCAGTCCCCCTTGTCCCCTCCCTTGATTTCCTTTCCATTCCACCCCCTCCCTTATTATTCCACTATTTTTATTTTTAAGGCCTAATGAATTCCCTCCCCCCTCTACTCCCCTCCCTTTTTTACCTCGACACTCCCCTGGGTTTATCCCTTCTGACTTTCTCAGTAGGGTTAGATAGAATTCTATATCCCAATGGAAATAGCTACTCTTCCCTCTCAGGGTTAATTCCGCTGAGAGTAAGGTTTAAAGAGTACCTCTTAATGTTCTCTTCCTCTCCTTCTTATAATATTATTCATCCCCTCCTCTTCCCATGCCCTCTTTGTGTGGTATAGAATATCCTATTTTTCTTATTCATTCCAGTTTCTCTTGGTGCCATCTACTATTCACCCCCTCCCTTCTTTTCCCCCCCATATCATCTTAGACCATTTATTACTGCCACCTCTCCCTATGAATAATTCTTCTAATTACTATAATAGTGAATACAGTTTTTGAAAATTACACATGACATTTCTCCATATAGGAATACAAACAACTTGATCTTACTTAAGCCCTTAAAGAGGCAAATTTAAAAGTAAGAATTTTCTTTCTTTCCCCTCTGTTTCTTATTTACATTTTCTCTTGGATTTTGTGGTTGGATATCAAACTTTCCATTTAGTCCCGGTCTTTTCTGTGCAAATACTTTGAAATCTTCTCTCTTGTTGAATGCCCAAACTTTCTCCTGGAAGTATATAGTCAGTTTTGTTGGGTATGTGATCCTTGGTTGTAGACCCAGTTCTCTTGCCTTTCTGAATATCATATTCCAAGCCTTGTGGTCTTGCAGTGTGGAGGCTGCCAGATCCTGTGTGATCCTGATTGGTGCTCTTTGATATCTGAATTGTCTCTTTCTGGCTTCTTATAAAATTTTTTCTTTTACTTGGAAGCCATTGAATTTGGATATTATATTTCTGGGGGGGGCTTCTTTTCAGGGTTTAGTGTAGAGGGTGATCTATGGATCCTTTCAATGTCTATATTGCCCTCTTGTTGAAGAAATTCAAGGCAGTTTTGTTGTATAATTTCTTTTAGTATGGAGTCCAAATTTCTATTAATTTCTGCTTTTTCAGGAAGACCAATGATTCTCAAATTGTCTTTTCTAGATCTGTTTTCTTGATCTGTCAGTTTTCTCAGTGAGATATTTCATGTTTCCTTCTATTTTATCAGTCTTTTGACTTTGTTTTATTTGTTATTGCTGTCTTGAGTGATCATTTGGCTTCTACTTGCCCAATTCTGGTCTTTAGAGACTGGTTTTCTGCTATAACCTTTTGACTTTCCTTTTCTATTTGGTCTATCCTGTTTTACAGCTGTTTGATTTTGGTCTACAATTTGCTTATTAATTCTTTTGATTTGGGGGCATCTTTCTCCAATTGGGAGTTTCTGTCTTTTAACCTGTTAATTTCCTTTTGAGCTATTTCCCACTTCTCTCACCAAATCTCTTCCATCTTTCTCATAATCTCAGATTTGAGGTCTTCAAGACCTTGTGACCAATTTTCATTTTTTGGGAAGGTTTGGATGTGATTTCTTGTTCGTTCTCCTCTGCTGTTTTTTCTGTTGTCTGGATTTTTTCTGTGTAGAAGTTGTCAAGTGTTAAAGATTTCTTCTTGATCTTTCTCTTTTGAGGTTCTTGTGCCTGGCTTGCAATTATTATTATTTCTTTCTCAGTCAGAAGTCTGGGTGAGGCAGACAGGCTTTCTGCCTATCCTATTGAGCTATGGAGCAGTTTTGGTCTGAGTCATAGCATCAGCTTTGTCCTCATGCCCAGGGTCAGTCTGTGCTCTTTAGGCTCCTGAGGTCTCAATTCAAGTTGTTTTCAGGGTCAAGCCACCTGATGGTAACCTTGCTTGCTCCTCTGTCTGAAGGTCCTTTAACAGTCTCACGGCGCTGCTTCCACAGTCATGCACCCCTATGCACTGGGTCCCCACCCAAATTCTGGGCCTGTGCTCAAGGTCTGTGTTCAAAATCCATGCATTCTTTAGCCTCTTGGGGTCATAAGTCTTGCTGCTCTCAGGATCAGGTCCTGGTGATCCCAGGTAGCTACCAAGAAGTTAATGAATGCCCCAAACTTTCTCTGACTCTTGTGCCCTGGCTTTGGCACTTTAGGTAGTGTGTGGGGGAGAGGTTTGCTTAGCTGACGTTTTAGTGAGAGCTATTTCACCCCCCTTATAGCATGGAAATGCCCCAATCTCATGTACCTTCAATGCTGTGCCCTATTGTGGGGTCCCTTTGTTCGTCTGGATTTGTTTTTATGTCCTTTTGAGGTGTCCTATCTGTGTGGGTTAGGAGAGGTTAAGCAGCTGCTTCTACTCTGCTGCCATTTTTAACCTGGAAGAGGTAGACAGTATTTTAAAAAATATTTTATTTTTCCCAAAACACATGTAAAACAATTTTAACAGTGATTTTAAAAAATTCTGAATTCCATATTTTCTCTCTGCTTCCACCTTTCCCCTCCCTGTGATAGTAAGCAATCTGATATAGATTTTACATATAAAATCCTATAAAATATTTTCACATATCAGTCCTTTTATGGAAGAGATATCAAATTTAAAAAAAGAAAGTGAAAAATATATTTCAATCTTTATTCAGACTCCATCACTTCTTTCTTAGAAGGCAGATGGCATTTTTCATTATGAGTGTCTGGCATTCTCCTAGATCACTGCATTGTTGAAAAAACTAGGACATCCATAGTAGTTCATCACTAAAATATTGCTGTCACTATGTCCAATTTTCTTCTGATTCAGCTCAATTCGATTTGTATCAGTTCATATAAGTCTGTCCAGATTTTTCTCACATCATCCTACTCAATTTCTTATAGCACAATTGTATTCCATTATAATCATGAACCACATCATGTTTGGTTTTCCCCCACTTGATGGGCATCCCTCATGATTTCCAATTCCTTCTTACTATAAAAATGCTTATTTTTAATATTTTTGTACAAATATGTCCTTTTCCCTTTTTAAGAAATCTCTTTGAGACAGAGACCTAGTAGTGGTATTGCTACATCAAAGGATATGCACAGTTTTAGAGTCCTTTGGACATAGATTCGAATTGTTCTCCATAATTCTTGGATCAGATCACAACTCAAGCAACAGAGCATCAGTGTCTCCATTTTCCCACATCCCCATTTTTGTCATTTTTGTTTTCTGTCATATTGGCAAATCTGAGAGGTATGAGGTGGTGCTTTAGAGATGTTCAATTAGGGTTTCCCTAATCGAGAGTTATTTAGCACACTTATTCGTGTGATGATACCTTTGATTTCTTTAGGTAGATACTATTTATTTGTTTGTTTGTTTAATTTTTTAAAAACCCTAACCTTCCATCTTGGAGCCAATATGTATTGGCTCCAAGGCAGAAGAGTGGTAAGGGCAGGCAATGGGGGTCAAGTGACTTGCCCAGGGTCACACAGCTGGGAAGTGTCTGAGGCCAGATTTGAACCTAGGACCTCCCATCTCTAGGCCTGGTTCTCAATCCACTGAGCTACCCAGCTGCCCCCAGGTAGATACTATTTATATCCTCATGACAGATGAGGAAAATGAAGTAGACAGGGGCTTAAGTGACCTGCTTTGGGTCATGAAGCAAGTATATGAGGCTACATTTGGACTCAAAAGTAGCATGACTTCAGGCCCAGTGCTCTCTTCAGTGCACCACCTAGCTATCTCCAGGATATTCATTTTGAGATGTCCAAAAGACACTTGGAAGTTTGATACTAGAGGTCGCTGGAGAGGTTATGTAAGTATAAGTAGATTTGAGGATCCTCAGCAAAGAGGTGTTAATTGAATCCATGAGAGTAGGTGATATCACCAGAGGAAATGTTATAAAAGGAAAGCAGAAGAAGTTTCAAGACAGAGCCCTGTGTGACACCCATGGTTAGTGAGGCTGACCTCAATGAAGGTCTTACAAGGAATGCTTTGAGAAGACATGGACAAATAAGTAGGGGGAGAACCAGGGGAAAGAAGTGTCGTGAAAATTGAGACAAAAGGGAGTATGAAATAGAAGAGGATGATTGAAAATGTCAAAGGGATGAGAGGTCAAGAAAGATGAGGATTGAGAAAAGACCATTTGACGTGACAATTAAAATATGGTTAGTCCAGTGGAAATGTACATCAGCTAGAGGAGGGAGGGGGAAAAGGGAGGGAAGAGTAAGAACATGAATCATTTAACCATGGAAAAATCTTCTAAAAATAAAAATAAATAATCAATAAATTAATAAATGATTCAAAATAAATAAAATATGGTTAATAACTTCAAAAAGAGAATTTTTCATTGAATCATGCAGTGAAAGGAAGACTAAAAACTTAGGAAGAGAAGAATAAAATTTAAGACGACACCTATTGCCAACAGTCTTCCACAAAAGAAAGGAGAGATATAGGACAGGAAGGTTGGTGATTTTTTGACGATAGTGGGGAAAACAAGCATATGTTCCCAGTGTTCTTGCATGTGAACCACGTTTTCCATCTCCCCCAGCCAGCCCTCCATCCTTCCTTTCTGAACAAAGCTGTCCCTCTCTCCTTTCAGTCACTGCCAATGTTTCTAATATGCTATCTATAAATTCTGTCTCAGTTCCCTCTCCACCCAGTCCATTACATTTAACCCCTAAATGGGTCTACAGGATCACAGTCTTAGAAAGCACCTCAGATGCCATCTGTTCCACCCTCCCCCACCATTATCCAGATGAGGAAACCAGTCAAGGGAGGTGAAATTACTTGAATGTCATATTAAGGAACCTATATCTCAATGGCGTCTCCTAGGCCCAAATCTCTCAACATAAGAGGGAAGAGAATAAAGATAAAAATGCTGTCTGAGGCAGGATCTAATCTCTGGTATTTGTGACTCTGAAGTGTAGTGATGTTCTTTTCCTCTCTCCAGAAGCTCTATGACTGAAGCATGTGAAATGAGTCTTTATGACTTTCTTATTCTTATTCTCTGACTTTCCCATACACTAAAAGGTTTGGGTCTTCAGTCCCAGTAGCCAAGGTGAGATTTTCCCAGTCACCCTCCATCAAGAAGTCTCATAGCATGGAATTAACATTAGAATGTTCTACTTTGGTGAAATTTCTAAGTAGAGCTGATTCACCATTACTGGTTTTCTGGGGTTTTGATACTGGGAAACTGATATCCAATGGCACCTTGGCTGATGTTTTTTACTTATTCTGGTTAGGATGGTCAGCTACAATATAAAGAATAAGTTTTCATAGAAAATGGTCACATCAGGGCCCCATGCTTTATAGACAGTTTGCCTTGTTCTTTTTCATGTTCTTTGTCATAGAGATGTGTATGCCTACTCTCAGAAATGTTGATTTGGGTAAGAAGAAGAAAGGGTCAGACTCTGAAGAACAAACCTTGTTTCAAGAATATTAGGGTGGTCACATTTCCATGTCATCTTGAATGTATGATTATGAGAGAATTTAAATTATTTCAGTGGCTGGATACTGTGTTATTTAGAATTTATGGGATTCTATTTAGAAGTATTAAGCCTCAACATATGTAGATATATGACAAACTTCCTGTGGACATGTGGGGGGACTTTGAAACCACATTTCCCATGGTCCAACGGGTTTCCTGTTTTGGATGACGTCTTCAAGGTAAAGCCTAGCTTTAAATATTGGGAAGTCGGCTTGACTTGCTCTCTTGGCTACCTGAGCACTTTTGCTATACAGACAAGATGAGGGAAGGTAGGGAACGTAATGGCTGAGGTGGAAATTTGAAATTTTTACAGGTGCGTGGTCTATTTTATTCTACCAACGTGGGCCTAAATAAAATATTAGTTTTCCTCATGATATCAGCCTTCATAATTTTCAAAAATAACAACACTTGCAGACATTTTTTAATCCCTTACTTTCCATCTTAGAATCAATATTGTGTATTAGTTCTAAGGTAGAAATATGGTAAGGGCTAGGCAATGGGGGTTAAGTGACTTGCCCAGGGTGATACAGTGAGGAATTTTCTAAGGTCTGGTTTTATCCCAGGACCTCTCATCTCTGGGCCTGCCTCTCGATCTACTGAGCCACCCAGCTACCCCCTTGCAGACATTTTTCATCATCTTTCATACTTAAGTGATGACTTTGTTGCTATATAACCATATCTGTCATAAATCAGGCTTTTAGGGAAATCCTTTCCAATCTTTCATTTCATCAAAAGGCAAAGTTGGGCTAACGGAATTCATACTTTCAGCAATGAGCATCATGTACCCAAGAAGCTAAAAAGTTCATGTTCCATCTAAAAGGTATCACTTGAATGAAATCACTAGATGAAATTCAACATCATTGGGAAATCATGTTTCTTTGGTAATAAAGAGATTGCTCATACCATTCCTTACTTTATTTCCTCCATGAACTTTTCTCTAGTATGTACAATGTGTATCTTCTCTCATAACATGAAAGACATGGAATTAGATATTGTATATGAATTGACCTCCACATCATCAATTCCAGCTGCCTTAATTTGCAGAGGAAAAGACGAAAGAAAAAGAAAGTATATGAAACAGTATTTGAACACAGGTATTTGTGACTGGTTTTCATATACTCATCACTTTAGAATTTCTAATACCGAAGTCTAAGTTTTATAATTTTTCTCCTTCTCTGACTCTCATGTAATCTAATATACTTGGGTGATCAGTATGAAAAGTCAGGGCAAGGAATTCTTTAGCAATTATCCCTTTAAAATGAAAATTTTAAAGACATATTTATTCATTAATTTTACACCTGACAAAACTGAGTCTTGGCAAATCTAGTGACTTTTACAGGGTCACACATCTAGATTTGCACCTACAAACATGTCTCCTTCCTTTGTTTCTGCTGTGCTGACTTCCACCTCTAAAGAGGTCTTAGTGAAAGCCATGGAAGAAATGAAGAAGTCTGGGAGAGAGCCTTGACAGGGGAAGGGGGTGGGCCACACTTCCAGGGTGCCAGTGAAGGATGTACAGACAGGCCTGTTCTATAATCACACTGGGCTTAAAAACTCAGGTACAGAAATATTTAAGGCAAGGAGGAGTTCTTCACTTGGGCTTGGTGAAGTTGGGGAGTTTTTTCTTTTTTTAATATTTTAATCCAGCTGTATTTTGATATACATAGGTTCCTTATAGCCTATCAATTTTATTTCATGCTTTTAAAAACATTTTTCTAAGGACTCCACAGGCTTCTGAGATCCAGAAGCCACAAAAAGAGAAAAATACTGAGCCCAGTGCTACCAAGGCTCTTTGAGAGACTCATCCACTTCCATTTTCTAAATCCTAAATGCCTAGGGGGCAGAAAAAATAAGGAGGAACATAAGTGCCTGCTTTCTAGAAGGTTATAGTTTGGTTGCACCAAGGGTACAAGCCCAGACAAATCCAGTGGGGGGACAGTCATGATACCTAGGTGGTTCAGTGGATAGAGCACCAGGCCTTGAGATTGGAGGTCCTAGATTCAAACCTGACCTCGGATACTTCCTAGCTAGGTGAATCTGGGCAAGTCACCTAACCCTCATTGCCTAGCCCTTGCAGTTCTTCAGCCAGGCACCATGCTAAGTTCCTTATAAGTATTATCTGGATGTAGATGCTCTTATTAGAACTATTGTAAAGATAAGGAAACAGGTTTACTAGTGTTTCAGACCAGATTTGAATTCAGGTCTGCCTCACTCCAGACCCAGTCCAAGAAGGATAGGGAAAAATGTGAGGGCTCAAGTCTGGACATCATATTCCTAAAAGATGACTGTTCAGATCTCTGAACCAGGAGGCAAAGTGGAACTAAAAATAGTTGCCTCCTGAAAGAAACCACATATGGAAAGTCCTAGGCACATCAGAGCCCAAACTCAGGACCCCCAGGTCTAAGAGAAAGTTCAAATTCTTTAGGGTCTTTCAAAATCTGGCTTCCATTCATTTTCTCAGTCTCATCTCCCTGGTCTCCTCAGTGGATTCTCTTTGCACCAGATGCACTCCCTGTAGTCCTCAAATACAGCCCACCTTGAGATAGTGCAAGAGGTTTGAAAACCTGGGGTAGACTTGGGCTATAGAAGCCAGAGCAAGTTGGGCACCTCACAGAAGAATTGTACTCCCTGAGTCTTCTGCCCATTGTTCATTCAGGGCTAACAAGGACAATTCCCTCTCGTCATGGCCTCAGTTTCTCTTTCTCCTGCCTGGCCCTGCAAGCTCGCCTCTTGTCTTCTGTATTCTTCCCAGCATTTCTAATGTGAAATTGGATCCACGTCGTCGTCCTACCAAAGAATAACCTGTGGCTGCTGGCTCCTGTTCTGGCTGTAGGTAGCATCGATGGCTTGCTGTAGCCCCTCCTGGGAATCCTTAGAGTCTCCAAAACTTCTTCTCAGCCTAGTGAAGAAGGGAGAAACATCTTTCAGCAGCTACTCAATGTCCCATGTGACAGTCAGCTCTTTCTTTCCTTTGCTTTTTTTTAAAACCCTTCCCTTCTGTCTTAGAATCAATACTGTGGAGCAGTTCCAAGGCAGACAAGTGGTAAGGGCTAAGTGATGGGGTTATAACTGACTTGTCTATGAAGTGTCTGAAGCCATATTGCAACCAAGAACCTCTTGTCTGCAGGCCTGGTTGCTCACACTCCCAATCCTTTCTTAAGGGCCCTCTCTGAAGAAGACATTCAAAAGGCCAGGTGAGAAACAGTGTGGGACCTAGCAGGGCCCAGAGCCTGATCTCAACCTTTTGTAACCTGCCATTCTAAAGGCCTGTTTCCATCTGAATGTTTGAGGAGATCCCCTTACTGCCCGGAGGCCCCCCAACCTAAGTCTCTTGTAGGGACCCCCAGTTTTTTCTCTTTGAAATAAGGGAACTCCCTTTTCACTGGGAGGATTTAACCCTTTGATTTGATAGTCAACAGGAAAGGATTCTTCCTGGTGGACAAGGGGTAGAGATTAGTGAGGGTTTCCTCAAGGAGGTGATATTAGAGGATTTCGTGAGGCAGAGATGGAGTGGGAGGACAGTGTGAGCAAGGGCACATCCAATGTGTTTAAGGCAAGCCTGTGCTAGAATACAAGGGATGAGAGGAGCCCTGGTGACAAAGAGAACATGAGATTCTCTCTGTGGCCAAAGAGATGGCAGGGAGAGGGGATTAGGTTTAATTCACTAACTTAACCAATGTCCCCTTTGGAAAGCACAGTGCCAAGGAAGGGAAACTTTGCCTGACTGAGAGTGAGGTTTGCTTGGACCCCATTGTCACAGCAACAAGGGAATGTTTGGTAACAAAGCCAGTGACTTCATAGAAGCTAGTCTTAACCCCCCACCATCCTGAAGCTCATGGCAGACCAGAGCCAGCCAAGAGAGAACTTGGAGGCAGAGGAAGACCCTAGTTGGACTTTGCCTTGGATGAGCTCTGACTACTACAAAATTACTGTCCTGGTGATTGTCCTCCTTAGCACTCATCGAAACGGTTGGGGAAATGAGTAAGAGAGAAGGCCTACTGGGGAAAGGGGCCCACTTAGCCTCCACTCAGCTTTTTGTCACTTTTAAAGAAAAAGACTGCTCCAAGCTCCTATGCTTTGGAGGGAGGGAGGGAGGGAGAGGGGGGAAGACATTGGAGATATTGAGATCAAAAGATAAGAAGACATAGAGATACATAAAAAGAGAAAGATTAAGAAACAGAGAGACAGGAAGAGACAGAGATAGAAAGATATAGAAACTGAAAATGATAGAAAGATACAGAGACAAAGCCAGAGAGAGTTAGGCAGAGAGAGATAGAGAGACAAAGAGAGTGAGAGATGTAGAGATAGTGACAGAGAAAGAAGGAGAAAGAGGGAGAGATATTAAGAGACAGAAACAGAGAAAGTGATAGAGACAGAAAGGGAGAGAGAACAGAATAATGAGGGAAAGAAAGATAAAATGACAAAGAAAGAGAACAAAGAGGGAGGCAGAGACAGATGAAGAGATACAAAGACAGGGCACAGGGCAGTAAAGAGAGACAGAGATGGGAAGAGAAATTAAGAAGAAATATGGAGAGACAAAAAATACAGAGGTAGAGAGAAAAACAAAGGCAGAAATATAAGAACAGAGATAGAGAAATAGAAAGGGGAATAGAGAAAGGGAGAGGGAGATACAGAAAGACAGGGAGAGATAAAGAGGTAGAGGGATACTGAAAGAGGGAAAGAGAGATAAAGAGAGCTCTTACTACTACAAAATTACTGTTCTGGTGAGTTTACTCCTTAGCACTTATCCAAAAGGTTGGGGGAGGGATCAAAACTGGAATCCTGCTGAGGAAAGGGGCCCATTTACCCTCCACTCAGCTTTTTGTCGCCTTTAAAGAAAAAGACTGCTCCAAGCCCCAAATCACACAGAGTGTCAAGTATTCAAATCCAGGAAAACCTTGACATTGTAAATTTAAATTAATATCCAATAACTCCAAGTATTATATTTTATAAGATTTATTAATAATCACTTAAAGCAGAAAAAATAAAAGGACAAAAGCAAAAGTCTGAGTAAAGTCAGCTTTCCCAGCCATGTTCACAGAAAAAGAGAGAGAGAGGGCTGGGGTTGCACAAAATCTTTATCTCCAAAATGTAAGGACTTAATGTGAGAACAAAAGTGGGATACTGGGAGAGAGAATCCTGGGGTTCAAAATTCTAATTAAACAATACTCACTTAAAATGGCAGGCTAACCAAAAGAAACTGAAACACACCCTGAAAACTGAGGATACAAGAATTTCCCCCAAAATATCAGTTGGCATGTATGTGTGACCCAAGTCACAGGAACTTCAGCTACCAATGGATCCCCTACTCTTCCCAAACCTCAGTTTCTCCATCCATAAACTTAGGGGATTAGAACTCTGATGGCCCCTTCCAAATCAGAAGTTTCATGCTCCCAGTGTGTTAAGTGTTTGTACATATACAGTTAAAGGCAGAATTCAGCAATCATCTTCTCTTTTTAGCCTGACAGAGTAGCCTTTATCCATTTGGAGAGGAAACTGAGCAAGAGAAAAGACCTGAGGCAGTCTTTGATGAAATCTATCCTGCTTCTACTCTGTTACTTGCATTTGTCACCCACTGTCTTTGTAGCCCCTACAAAACAACCAAGGCAAAGATGAGATATTTGGCCAGAACCCAGTCATTAGGATCTGGCCTATAAAATGATAGATTATGTGTCTGGTATTCAGTTAGTGGATGCGAGGGCCAGGTATGGGAGTTGAACCCATTGTGACAGCCATGGTGACATGGTGAGAAAGTCAACTTACAAGGAGACCAGCTCAAAGTAAGAGAGACAGAGAGACAGAAAGGGAGGGAGGGAGACATTAGAGACATGGAGATGGATAGATAAAGAGACAGAGATCGATAAAAAGAGAAATATTAAGAAACACAGAGACAGATAGAAAGATATAGAAAGTGAAAAAGAGAGAGAGAGACAGGGACAAAGAGAGTAAGATAGAGGGAGATAGAGAGACAAAGAGACTGAGAGATGGAGACAGTGACAGAGAAAGAAGGAGAAAGAGGGAGAGAAGTTAAGAGACACAGAGATGGAGAAAGTGATTGAGAGAGACAGAAAGAGAAAGAAAAACAAAGAGGCATAGGAAGGCAGATACAGAAAAAGAGACAAAAAGAGAGATAAAGAGACAGAGAAGGGAGAGAGAAAGAGAGAGAGAGAGAGACAGAGAGACAGAGAGACAGAGAGACAGAGAGAGAAACTGAAAGTCAATCTGGGCTCAAAAAATTCCACTGGCTCACTATTAGCTCTGGGATCAAATCTAAACCACTGTGCCACTGACTACCATTTACAAATACCTAAAATCAAACTATCTAAAGTTATCATATGTTAATTCATTTTGTGTACTCTAAGACTCAGGCATATTTGCCTTGTTGCTATTCTTCACACACAACAAATCCTTTCTCCTCCATAAGCTTCTTCGCTATGGCTTGGAATTCAATCCATTCTCACTTATGCCTCTTCCAATTCTTAGTTTCCTTTGAAACTTACCTAACAATTAGGACTTTTCTAAGCTCTCTGCACCCAAATATTTTGAGCTTCCTCCTTTCCCAAAATATCTTCCATTCACTGTGTTTTAAACATAAATATGCACACACATGTTTTCTCCACCAATAGGATTTAGCTCCTGGAATCCGGAGTGTATTTAATTATTGTGTCCATATCCCCAGGACCTAGCCTCTGGACTCCCACATAATAGGTGCTTAATAAATATTTCCTGACCACTTCATTGCCATTTAGGAAGTCAGGACATTCATTCACTGTCATTTTCTGGCCAGAAAGAATACTGCAGCATCTGAAAAAAGCAGGACAGAAACCAGTTCATGAAAAGAGTAGTCTTGTGTTCATCTCCTATCCAAATCCTATTATTGCATTCTGACCCATTCCAAAGCAGATTTTTATTTGGTTCTATTATGTGACCTCTAATTCATTGTTAAGAGGAGTAGAAGAGGACAAATGAAATCATTCAGTGTAAACAGGTGTCAATCTGAAAAAAATATTTAAAAGTTGATATGAAAATGGCCTTTAATCAAGACAAAAAGACTAACCTGGAAAGCCACATAGAACCTCAGTCCTGTGACTTCCAGTGAACTAAAGAATGCAGGGTGCTCATACAGATTTTGGGAAAGGGAGAGAACTTATGTCCTGTCACTCACATGGGACCTGCACTACCCACACTCTCAAGTGACTGGGAGAGGCCTAGATGCCATAGCAGAGGCTCGGCTACCTCAGAGCAACCTAGATAGGACAGGAGAATCCAAGAAGACCAAAAGGTACTTAAGATTTGACCTGTCCAGGGTGCTCAGTGGGTGCTTGATGGCTTATTGTTCAGTTTAGGACAAGGATCAGTCCAGGAGTTTCCTGAAAGCAAGTTCCCATGGGACAAGGGGCAACATAGAGTTTCCTAAAACAAGGTTGTCCCAGGAAGTCAGACTAAATCAACAATAAATTCAACTATTTTACTCTTAACTCTAATGGGAAAAGGATAGAGATAGGATACGATTTAAGAGAAGTAGAAGGCTGTCTTTAAGGCACATACTAGGAACTCAAGGGAAAGGATTTTAGCAGGCAGAAGGCAGAGGAAGAACAGTTTAGAAGTGACAACAGCTAGAGTGACCTGACTTCCTGTGGGAGGATAAGGACTTCCTGTCCAGGAAGGGTGGAGGAAAGGTGGGCATATCAGAGCTCATCTACCTCACCTGACTGTGGAGAAGGAGTATACCTCTAATTTGTATTAGGAGTTACTCTATTTAACTGGGAAAGATCTAGAAAAGGATGTGACCATACCTGCTGTGCTTAGAAGAAGGTTTTATCTAAAATTTCCTGTCAGATCAGCTTTGAGGCTTTACCTCAGGGCTCAGACCCAATGGGGTGAATTTAGTTGCTGTAGTTCATTCATAACAGTTTTTCTGAGACAGCTTTTGGGGACTAAATCGAACCAACTACTGAAGGGCATAGATAGTTAGCTTAGTCAGTTTTGGGGATACCTAGATAGAAACAGGGAGTTAATTTAGCCAGAAGACACAGAAGGCTCCCTCTTGCGAGGGACATAAAGGATTGCAGGTAATTAGCTAGATCCCTTAGGGATAGGGACTCCTTTTTCTGATCCTCAGTTTGTATGCCATCTTAAATAAAAGAGATATTTTTTATAACTATTGTCTTCATGGAGTTTGTGCAACTGACTCAGTGAGAGAAAGTGATTTAATTTTACTCTCACTAGCCAGAGGTTAGAATACCTGGATGGGTATTCAGGGGGATCCCTGAGTGGATCTATCAATATCCACATCTGTGGCTCTATCTCTCTATATAGAGATATAGATATAGATATATAAAATATATAGATATAGATATAGATATAACTAAAACCCACTTGAAGGAGGAATCAAGCAAGCAAAGATGAAAGAGAAGTAAAAGCAAAATGATGAAACAGAACTTGAGACACCATTGTATAGATATTAACCTACAATGGACCAGTTTTAACGGTAAAGTATTAATATTATCCATTCACAAGAGCAAAACTTTGGAGAAATAAAGAAGTGAAAAATGGCTGATAGTTGCTTTGAAGGAATTTTTTGAAATAAACATGAAAACCTAGATCAGGATGTGTTAACTTGGAAATAACACAGAATGACCAAGTAATCAATAAAACCCACTCTTTAATCAGGAATAGGGACATACTTCAAATATTTAATCATTACATAGAGTCAAAAGTCAAACTCCATTCAAAACGAAAGGCTCTAGGAACCTGGGAACCATATCCCATTAAGAAAGAATTGTGGGGCAGCTGGGTAGCTCAGTGGATTGAGAGTCAGGCTTAGAGACGGGAGGTCCTGGGTTCACATCTGGCCTCAGACACTTCCCAGCTGTGTGACTTTGGGCAAGTCACTTGACCCCCATTGCCTACCCTTACCACTCTTCCACCAAGGAACTAATACACAGAAGTTAAGGGTTTAAAAATGTATATAAAAAAAGAAAGAATTGTGCTAAGTACCAATCTCCTGGGAGAAGACACAGCTCTTAGTGACAGCTCTACCCTGGGAGAAAACATACTAACTGCTTTCTCCCAAGAGTAAAGGAATTTGGGAGTCCTTATATCTTCTGTATAATTAGGCATCACAAACAGGTTGGTAAACCTCTTTGCAGCCAGCAACTAGGGCACGAAGAAGCATCAGCTGTAACAAATCAAAGGCAAAGTTCAAACTAAGGAACTTCCTGGGAGGAAAATTTTCATCCAATAGAGAAGCCCTCAAAACAAAAAGGTGCTTAATATTCAACCCCAAATAGGGGTACTTGGCACTGGGATTCCTCAAAAGTAAGGGTAAACTGAGTCATCCAAAAATCCACATTGACAGATGTTAGCATAGGGCACATCCATGAACCTGTTCCCAATGGGAACAGCGAATACAAAACTTTGAGGTGGCCTTGCCATGGAACCCTGGACCAGCTCCTGCAATTCATACACTTAAAAGAGGTGCCTTGTGACCCCCCCTACTTCCTCACCCCATTTGTCAAAGACCTTTGGGGATCCTCCCTCTCCCAATGTTTTGTCAGGAAATGACTGACTGAAAATAATTGGGCAAAGGGGAGGGAAAGGTAGATTGGTCACCTTCAAGGTGATGAGAGAATGGAAATGCCTCCATCCTGTGTCCACACATACAGAGTATTAAATTATGCCAACATCCCCTCTGTCACCAGTCACATTCCAAGGACTGTGATGTAGAGGAATTTTAACTCAGAGCTCAAGGTATTGGGGGCTGAGGGCCTTGGCTTGTGGCAGGTACTGATCATTTAGAATCTCCTGCTCTACCTGGGGTGGTCTCGGGAGAGAAAGTGTGCTTGTGAGATGATGGCTTCAGTTCAGGATTTTTGTTCTGTTATTTCCTGAGTCCTTATTTTTCCAGTTTCTACAACCCACAGCCAAGTTTGGTCCCTATTCCCCTTGACAGAGCCAGTCTGTGATTGACCTCAAGTGATCTGAGAAGGGCCCCCAGAAATTCTGGCACTAGAATCAGACAGTTTTGGTTCTTACAGTCCCCAGCTTTCTGCAGACACCAGCTTACTTCCCTTAACTTCCTTGCCTTGGAAGGGC
This sequence comes from Gracilinanus agilis, assembly GCF_016433145.1. NCBI lineage: Eukaryota > Metazoa > Chordata > Mammalia > Didelphimorphia > Didelphidae > Gracilinanus > Gracilinanus agilis. The sequence continues at coordinate 76,654,688 of NC_058136.1, read as the reverse complement.
AGCCAGGGTCTCCAGGCCCCTGTGAGTGACTACAGCCAGCAGTGTCCAACAACTTTCAACAATGACATTCGCCTGGTGTGCATGGACTCCCAAAGTCCTCCCCTGGTCAGCTGTTTCTCGTTTTATCTTTTTTTCCTCATCATTCCTTTCTCTCTCCCTCTATGTCACTATCACTCTCTGTTTCTGTTTCTCTCATAGCCACTCTCCATCTTTCTCCCTCTCTTTCTCCTCCTTTCTCTGTCACTATCTCCATCTCTAAGTTTCTTTGTCTCTCTGTCTCCCTCTGTCTTACTCTCTCTGTCTCTGTCCCTGTCATTTAATATCTTTTTCAGTTTCTATATCTCTTTCTCTGTCTCTCCCTATCTCTGTTTCTTAATCTTTCTCTTCTAATGTATCTCTCTTCATCTCTCGATCTCCATGTCTCTAATGTCTCTCTCTCCCCATCTCTGTCTCTTTATCTCTCTGTCTTTTTGTCTATTTTTCTGTATCTGCCTGTCTATGCCTCTTCGTTTTTCTTTCTTTCTGATTCTATCTCTACCTTTTGCTTTCTTTATACGTCTCTGCCTCTTTCTTATTTTATCTTTCTTTACCTCGTTATTCCTTTCTCTCTCTCCCTCTCTGTCTCTATCATTTTCGCTGTTTCTCTCTTAACCTCTCTCCCTCTTTATCCCTCATATTCCTCCTTTCTTTGTCACTACATTTCCATCTCTCAGTCTCTATGGCTCTCTATCTCTCTCTGCCTTATTCTCTGTCTCTGTCTCTTTCTCTCTGTCTTTTTCAGTTCCAATATCTTTCTATATTTGTCTCTCTATTTCTTAATCTTTCTCTTTTTATGTATCTCTATGTCTCTTTAATTCTTGATTTCTATGTCTCTAATGTTTCCCTCCTTATCTCTCTCTCTTTCTCTGTCTCTTTCTCTGTCTCTCTGTCTCTCTCTCCTGGAGCTGGCCTCCTTGTAAGTTGACTCTCTCGCTATGGCTGTAACGATAGGTTCAAACCCTATACCTGACCCTCTTATCCAGTAATTTGAGAACAGACACATAATCTCTCCTTTTAAGGGCCATATCCTAATGAATGGGTTATGGCCACTTCTCTCATCTTTGCCTTGGATGGTTTGGTGGGAGTACAAAGGCAGTGGGTGACAAATGCAAGTAACAGGGAATGAAGAACATCAGATAGAAGAGAAGCAGGCTAGATTTCATCAAAGACTGGCTCACGTCTTTTCTCTTGCTCACTTTCCTCTCTACTTGGATAAAGGCTTCTCTGTTGGGCTAAAAAGAGAAGATGATTACAGAATTGTGGCTTTAACTGTATACATACAAACTCTTAACACACTGGGAGCATGAGACTTCTGATATGGAAAGGGCCATCAAAGCTCTAACCCCCTTGTTTTATGAATGGAAAAACTGAGGTTTGGGAAGAGGGGGGAGATCCATTGGTAGCTGAAGTCACTCACTTCCCCAACCTTTTGGATGAGTGCTAAGGAGGACAATCACCAGGACAGTAATTTTGTAGTAGTCAGAGCTCATCCAAGGCAAAGTCCAACTATGGTCTTCCTCTGCCTCCAAGTTCTCTCTTGGCTGGCTCTGGTCTGCCCTGAGCTTCAGGATGGGGGGGGGGGGGTTAAGACCAGCTTCTGTGAAGTCACTAGCTTTGTTACCAAACATTCCCTTGTTGCTGTGACAATGAGGCTCAAATAAACCTCACTCTCAGTCAGGTGAGGCGTCCCCCGCTTGGCACTGTGCTTTCCAAAGAGGACATTGATTAAGTTAGCGAATTAAACCTAATCCCCTCTCCCTGCCATCTCTTTGAGCATAGAGAGGATCTGGTGTCCTCTTTGTTACCAGGTCTCCCCTGATCCCTGGTCCTCCAGCACAGGCTTGCCTTGAACCCATTGGATGTACCCTTGCTCCACTGTCCTCCCACTCCATCTCTGCCTCATCTAATCTTCCATCGAGGCCCAGGTCCAATGCTACCTCCTCTAGGAAGCCCTCACTAATCTCTTCCCCTTGACTATCAAATCAGAGGGTTAAATCCTCCCAGTGGAAAGGGAACTCCAAGGCCATCTTCCCTTGTTTCAAGGAGGAAAAAAACTGAATGTCCAAAAAGGGAAGATCCTTGGGTTGGGGGGCCTCCTGGAAATAAGGGGAAGTCCTCAAGTCCACCCCAGGTTTTCAAAACTCTTGCACAGTCTCAAGGTGGGCTGTATCTGAGGATTACAGGGAGTGCATCTTGGCTGGTACAAGGAGAATCCACTGAGGAGACCAGGGAGATGAGCCTGAGAAAATGAGTGGAAGCCAGATTTTGAAAGGCCCTAAAGAATTTGAACTTTCTCTTAGACCTGGGGGTCCTGAGTTTGGGCTCTGATGTGCCTAGGACTATTTCTAGTTCCACTTTGCCTCCTGGTTCAGAGATCTGAACAGTCGTCTTTTAGGAATATGATGTCCAGGCTTGAGTCCTCACATTTTTCCCTCTCCCTCTTGGACTGGGTCTGGAGTGAGGCAGACCTGAATTCATATCTGATCTGAGACACTAATAAGCCTCAGTTTCCTTATCTATAAAATAGTGCTAATGAGAGCAACTACATACAGATAATACCTATAAAGCACTTAAGCACGCTGCCTGGTAGAAGAATCATAAGGACTAGGCAATGAGGATTAGGTGACTTGTCCAGGTTCATCTAGCTAGGAAGTATCTGTGGTCAGATTTGAATCTAGGGCCTTCATGCTATAGGAAAAAAGGTCTCCAGGTCATTTATAAACTGGGATGAGGGTTCAGAGTTAATTGATGAGAAATAGTGCATCCCTAAGAATTTAGGAGGACTCAAAATAAGAATTAGTGAGAAAATTGCTAGTAGGCAGAGAAGCATGGGACATATGAATTCCTGATTTTTAAATTATTATTTTCTTTATATTTTTAATAGGATATGTAGTTGTTTTCTTCTCTCATTTTGTTCATCCTATGGCTATTTGGGGCTTAGCTTCTTGGGAGATTACTCCAGGCTAAACCGTTATGTTATCAATAAATCTGCTTCGTTCCATGATCCTGGATGTCAGTGAGATTCCTTGCCATAACATTTGATTCTCTAACAGGGAAACCCACTGAGCCAGTCCTTTGAGCCACTGGTGTGGGGTCCATGTGGGCAGGTCTTGGGAAATCTTGCCTGACTGGAGAGGCAACTTCCTTGGATGTGTCTCTGGAGGCCTCACAAGTGTGATTTAAATTTCTAAATGTTTAGATTTATCGGCATATAATTAGGCAATATAGCTCCTAATAATTTTTAAAATTTCTTCTTCATTGGTGAATTCAACCTCTTTATATTTGTTACTGATAATTTGGTTTTCTTCTTTCTTTTTTAAATCAAATTAACCAGTGATTTATCTGTTTTATTTTTTCCCCTTAGAGCTATATCCTTGTCTTAATCATTAGTTCATTGGTTTTCTAACTTTATTAATCTTTTCTTCAATTTTCAGCATTTCCAAGTTGGTGTTTAATTGCTATTTTTTAAACCCTTACCTTCTGTCTTGAATTCAATACTGTGTATGGCTCCAAGGCAGAAGAGTGGTAAGGGCTAGGCAATGGAGATTAAGTGACTTGCCCAGGGTCACACAGCTGGGAAGTGTCTGAGTCCAGATTTGAACCTAGGACCTCCTGTCTCTAGGCCAGGCTCTCAATCCACTGAGCCACCCAGCTGCCCCCTAATTGGTATTTTTAAATTAGTTTTTTACTTCTTTTTTTAAAGTTGCATGCACAATTCATTGATCCACCCTTTCTCTATTTTATTGCTGTATTTGGAGATTTAGTTTCTCCTAAGTACTGTTTTGACTTCAATCTGATAAATTTGGGGTTTTCAAATTGTTATCATTCTCTTTAACTAAATTAATAACAATTTCTTTGATGTTCTTTAACCCACTCATTCTTTAGGTTATTGTTTTATTTTCCAGTTAAATTTTAATCTTTCTACAGCCCTTTATTGCATGTGGTTTTAGTGTCTCAAAGGAATGTATTTAATATTACAGTTTTTCTGCATTGCTTGTGAGACTTTTATTGTTAGTTTTTGTATAGTTGCCATGTGGAAAGTGTAATCTGATGGAACAGAGGTCAGCTGGAAAGAGATCTCTGATAGGGGGAAAACCAGGAGAAAGGGTTCTTTTGAAAAACTAGAGAGGAAAGAACATTAAAGTTGAGATCAGCAGTGAATATAATAATGTAATGTAATGTAACATAATATAATGTAATTTAACATAACACAACATGACATCACATCACATATCATATCTATGATATATAATATATAATGTAATATAAATATCTTATGAAAAAATATCAGATTCCTTTTTAAAGACTGTATCAGAAGGTTTTAGATGAAATGGTGCCTGGAAGAATTTAAGTGTAAAATATCAAATTCTGCAAAAGAGACTTTTAGAGAGTCCATAAAGCACAATGTATCTTGATATTGGGGAAATGACTAATGAGGCTTTGCCATTGTACAAAATCCAAGCATCAGTTTCTTGTGAATGAGTATTGGCAGGAAGTATAAGGGCTTAGCATCTACTTCCCCACAATTATATAGCAGTTGGCACGAAACTACAATCTTTCATCTGATGTAGGTAATCAATTGTTCAACTCATTCACTCATTCCAAGGTCTGATTAACCTGAAGCATTATAATTATGCATGTTCTGCATGGGATTACATTGAGTACTGGATAAGGGGAGATGTTGATTCAAGAGGACACAATAACAACTGTTTTTAGTAGTTAACATAAATATACATATGATCCAAAGGATTGGTAACTCTTAGTCACATTTTAGTGTCTAAGAAAGAGAACAAGAATCTGCCTTCCAAATGATGCCAATATCCTTTGGTAGCACCGTGGAAAATATATATTTCTGGATTCTATCAAAAAGACTAGGGCTCTAGAATATTAGGAATGGACTCATTCTGAGGTGTCAGAAGGGTTCCATACCCACTGGTAGCTACTATGAACATTATTTCTCTCTTCTGTCTTGGATGATGCCAACAATAAAAGACTATGTGGAAGATATAGCCTGGTAACGTCCCACAATTGCATTGAGCTCAGTGCTACCAAGGGCCATCTAGTTGGCAGAAAAGGGCTAGCTTCTATTTTGAGTCCATGAGTAGAATAGAGGTAGTCTGACAGGCCACTTGGTGATGTGGGACCCACTTATCTGGGAGAATGATAACTTTTCTCTAATCATTTCCATTTATGCAGGGATTAGGAAAGTTGTCTCTTTGGCTTGGCCCAATATTTTTAACATAAGTCTGGAATTGACAATCTATTCCTTGAAGAAAATCTGATTGAGATTTGAATTGTTTGACAGGAGAAATAATATCCTGGTGTATGCAGACTTTATTTAATATTCACCTTCTACCCATAGCTGTGAAAGGCAGATATTTTAAATATTTTTTCTAATTTCATTAATGGTATAATTCCTAATATTAAAGTCCCATATCCATTTTAGAATTTATTTATTTATTTTTTAAACCCTTGTACTTCGGTGTATTGTCTCATAGGTGGAAGATTGGTAAGGGTGGGCAATGGGGGTCAAGTGACTTGCCCAGGGTCACACAGCTGGTAAGTGGCTGAGGCCGGGTTTGAACCTAGGACCTCCTGTCTCTAGGCCTGACTCTCACTCCACTGAGCTACCCAGCTGCCCCTAGAATTTATTTTTGATTAGACAATAGGCTACTGATCTAAGCCTAATTTTCAACTGTTTTCTGTTTAACCCATTAATTTTTTTAATCAAAGAAATTTCATTCCTAAGTAATATATGTGTTCAGATTTATCATAGTGTAGATTTTAATATTAATATTCAATAATTCCAAAGTATAATATTTATGAAGATTTATTAATATTTAACTAGAGAGCTAGAGAAAACAGGCAGCTCTTACCCAAGGCACTCAAATCGAGGAAGGAGCGAGGGGGCATTACCCAAACTTATACACAATCACATAAAAGAAGCATGTAAACAGAAAGGAAAAGGGAAGTTTGGGGAGAGGTAAGAATTCTGGGAGATGAAGTCTAAAGGATATAATATTTCAACTTAACACATTCCCCCCCCCCATTATCCTTTGGGACTCCAGTCTCCCGAAAGGGATCATTGAAACAGAAGTAACTTATAACTTTAACTAGAGGTATATATAAATATCACAGTTTTAAAAGGCGAAATTACAATAATTTGGGGATAAGAGGAAAAATAAAAGGGAAAAATGACACAAGCTAATGTTTGGGCAATCTCCTTTGTCATAAGAGTATACATTCAAAACAAACGTATTCAATCCCTCAAAGTTCAAATTCCCCATATCTCAAATTCACTCAGGATCTTCTGGTGCAGCTTGTGGTCTCTGCAGGCATCTTCATGGTGCCTTCTCCAAAAAGTTCACCTTTTGGATTCTTGGAGGCAGTCTTCTGTTCTAAATTAGGCTAAAATTCAAATAAAATTTCACAACAATTACATAGTCCCCCCCCCAAGGAGAATAATAACACATCCCCCCCCCCCCGAGGAAGATACAGGGATACACATAGGAATCACACAGGGATACATGATCCAGTCATAAAATATATGAATCAATTATCAAAAACATCAAAGAATCCAAAGAAATGAAAAAATAACCTCTGAGGGAAATATCAAAAACGTGAAAAAAATTCTAGGAAAAAGGAAAAAATTCACAAATCAGAACAGGTTCTTGTAGCGATCCATGTTCCATAAGCTTTGTAATGACAATCACTCACTAATCCAACTTAGCAGCCTGGACTACAGTAAGTTGTCACATCATGAAAGAAATAGAAAAAGAGACTAGATCTTGAAACTCACCTAATTTACTTAGTTTCCCTCTTTATATTCAACTCATTCCACCATTCTGAATTAATCTTTGTGTATGGTGTGAGATGCTGATCTAAACCTAATTTCTCCCATACTGTTTTCAATTTTCCTAGCAGTTTTTGTCAAATAGTGGATTTTTGTGGGAAGCAAATAAGAAAATAGATAAAAATCTGAGACTCCTCTTTTGACCCCTTTTGTGATCCTTGTGATTTCTTGTTGAAAAGTATTGTGGCCTTATTGAAAAGATTTAAGTTCCTAGCAAACCTGAATTTAAAGGGTTAACACTGTTCCCCTTTGACCAGGAATGCTGCTGCCTGGTATAGCCAAGGCCAAAATCTTAGCGAGGGCAATTCGACCCTGAGAGGAATACTCCCCAACTTGGCTTCCTGATAAGAAGCCAGTCAAAATTCAGCCTTGGCCTTAGTCTATTCTGAAGCCAATGTTTTGTGTTTTGATGTGACATAATTTGTAACTTCTCCACATCTGCAAAGTTTCAGGGGCGGGGGTTCTTTTGTGTGAAATGAGTCTTGAAATTTATATAATAAACTCCATGCTCTTGGAGCCAGAGCTGGAAGCATGAGGTAAAAAACAACTCCCTTTTCCTGTCCTTATTTCCTTATCAAATAAACTGTCCTTATCAGATTATCAGAGATGATAAAGAGATCAAGACAGACTTTTGTCCCAAAAGCTGGGCTCTTTGGTTTTATCATAGACTGTCTTACTGAGGTTATTTTCGACAAGTCTAGTCCACTGATCCCCCTTTCTGTTTCTTAGCCAGTACCATATTGTTTTTTTGTCTTCTTTTTTAAATAATTTTTATTTTTTAGAAAAGTTATCCATGGCTTCCCATAGCCAACACGCATTTTCACTGGTTTTAACATGTATCATCTATCAAGACATATTTCAATATTATTGATAGTTGCATTGGTGTGGTTGTTTCGAGTCTATATCCCCAATCATGTCTGCAATCAACCCATGTATTCAAGCAGTTGTTTTTCTTCTATGTTTCCACTCCTGTAGTTCTTCCTCTGAATGTGGGTTGCGTTCTTTTCCATAAGTCCCTCCACATTGTCCTGGGTGATTGCATTGCTGCTAATACAGAAGTCCATTACATTCGATTTTACCACAGTGTATTAAAGTCTCTGTGTACAATGTTCTTCTGGCTCTTCTCCTTTCACTCTACATCAATTCCTGGAGGTCTTTCCAGTTCACATGGAAATCCTCCAGCTTATTATTCCTTTGAGCAAAATAGTATTCCATTACCAGCAGATACCACAATTTGTTCAGCCATTCCCCAAATGAAGAGCATTTCCTCGTTTTCCAGTTTTTTGCCACCACAAAAAACGTGGCTCTAAATATTTTTGAACAAGTCTGTTTATCTATGATCTCTTTGGGGTACAAACCTAGCAATGCTATGGCTGGATCAAAGGGCAGGCAGACTTTTAGAGCTCATTGGGCATAGTTCCAAATTCCCATCCAGAATGGTTGGATAAGTTCACAACTCCACCAGCAATGCATTAATGTCCCAGTTTTGCCACATCCCCTCCAGCATTCATTACTCTCCCCTGCTATCATTTTAGCCAATCTGCTAGGTGTGAGGTGATACCTGAGAGTTGTTTTGATTTGCATTTTTCTAATTATGAGAGATTTAGAACACTTTTTCATGTGTTTATTGATACTTTTGATTTCTTTACCTGAGAATTGCCTATTCATGTCCCTTGCCCATTTATTGATTGGGGAATGGCTTGATTTTTTTATACAACTGATTTAACTCCTTGTATATTTGAGAAATTAGACTCCATCAGAGTTTTTTGTTACGAAGATTTTTTTTCGCATTTGTTGTTTCCCTTCTGATTTTGGTTTCATTGTTTTTGTTTGTACAAAAGCTTTTTAATTTAATATAATCAAAATCATTTATTTTACATTTTGTAATTTCTCTAACTCTTGCTTGATTTTAAAATCTTTCCTTTCCCAGAGATCTGACAAGTATACTATTCTGTGTTCACTTAACTTATTTATAGTTTCCCTCTATATATTCAAGTCATTCACCCATTCTGAATTTATCTTGGTGTAGGGTGTGAGATGTTGATCTAAACCTAATCTCTCCCATATTGTTTTCTAAATTTCCCAGCAGTTTTGGTCAAATAGTGGATTTTTGTCCCAAAATTTGGGCTCTTTGGATTTATCATACACTGTCTTGCTGATGTCACTTACACCAAGTCTATTCCACTGATCCTCCCTTCTGTCTCTTAGTCAGTACCATATTGTTTTGATGACTGATGCTTTATAGTACAGTTTAATATCTGGTACTGCTAGGCCCCCTTCCTTCACATTTTTCACATTTTCATTATTTCCCTTGATATTCTTGATCTTTTGTTATTCCGAATGAACTTTGTTATAATTCTTTCTAATTCAGTAAAAAAGTTTTTTGATAGTTTCATAGGTATGGCACTAAATAAATAAATTAATTTGGGTAGAATGGTCATTTTTATTATGTTAGCTTGTCCTACCCAAGAGCAATCAATGTTTTTCCAATTGTTTAGATCTAGTTTTAATTGTTTTGGAAAGTGTTTTGAAGTTGTTTTCATATAATTCCTGTGTTTCTTATGGAAGATAGATTCCTAAGCATTTTATATTGTCTAGGGTGATTTTAAATGGTGTTTCTCTTTCTACCTCTTGCTGCTGTGATGTGTTGGAAATATATAGAAATGCTGATGATTTATGTGCATTTATTTTGTATCCTGTAACTTTGCTAAAGTTGTTGATTATTTCTATTAGCTTTTTAGTTGATTCTCAGGATTTTTTAAGTAGACCATCATATCATCTGCAAAGAGTGATAGCTTAGTCACCTCATTGCCCATTTTTATACCTTCAATTTCTTTTTCTTCTCTAATTGCTACTGCTAGTGTTTCTATTACAATGTTAAGTAATAGAGGTGAAGGCTTCTAATTTATCCCCATTGCATATAATGCTTTGTGATAGTTTTAGATATATATTGTTTATTATTATTAGGAAAGGTCTTCTATTCCTATACTTTTCAGTGTTTTCAATAGGAATGGATGCTGTATTTTGTCAAAGGCTTTTTCAGCATCTATTGAGATAATCATGTGATTTTTCTTTGTTAGCTTGTCAATATGGTCAACTATGTGGATGGTTTTCCTAATGTTGAACCATCCTTCCATTCCTTGTATAAATCCCACCTAATCATGGTGGATGATCTTCTTGATCACTTGCTGGAGTCTCTTTGCTAGTATTCTATTTAA
>NC_058136.1:76633655-76642017 GCF_016433145.1 Gracilinanus agilis | reverse complement strand
TTTTATTAGATTGACCAGTACTTTGTCTATTTTATCTGTTTTTTCAAAATACCAGCTTCTAGTCTTATTTATTAATTCAATAGTTCTTTTACTTTTACTTTTATTAATTTCTCCCTTGATTTTTAGTATTTCTAATTTAGTTTTCATCTGGGGATTTTTAATTTGTTTGCTTTCTAGTTTTTTAAGTTGCATGCCCAATTCTTTTACCATATTGTTTTGATGACCACTGTTTTATTGTACAGTTTAAGATCTGGTACCGCTAGGCTCCTGTGCTTCACATTTTTTCATTATCTCCCTTCATATTTTCAATCTTGCAAGGATCCAGGACATCTCCAAGGGACTCATAATGAAAAGGGTACCCATTGCTAGAGATGGAACTGACTCAGTCTAAATGCAAATTGAAGCATACCTCTTTTCACTTTATTTCCTCCATGAATATTTCTCTAGTATAACTCATTATGCCTTTTTTCACAATGTGATGAACATGGAAATATGAATTGTATTATAATGTATGAACAATGTACATCATATTATCTGCCAACTTGGGTATGTCAGAGGTTGAGATTATAAAGTGTCAGAAAAGTATTATTTTAAAATTGTATCAACATATAATTTGGAAAAATAAATTAAAACATTAAAATGAAATGAATGAGCTGCATCATTTTAGATCTAAACTCTCAACTTCATCATAGTCACTGCAGACATTCTTCCCAGCACTGGGGACCAGCATCATGAAGAGAAGGTGCAATGAAGTTTACTTCTAATTTTCATTACTAAAGGCAAAATCACTTAAAGTACACATCAACGTGTTGAAAATTCACTGAGCTGTATTTAAAATGAATTCATTGAAAGTCATGAATAGCATTATAGGTACAAATGCTGACTGACCTCAGAGAGTCTCAGTAATGAATTGTGAGTTCTTCAGGGAGCAGGAACTCCTTTATGCCTTTCTCTGTATCCCCACTGCTTATCACAGTGCCCAACATAGAGATAGTACTTAATAAATGGTAAATGACAGACTGACTTCACAACCAACTGGAAAACTGAAATGTGACCATATTAGAAGTCTGTAGGAGGATGAGAGATCAGTCTTCATCACACCATTCTCTTAGTCAAACTTGCATGTTTATTTCATCAATTTACCTGCACCATTAGCATACTCATTCTCTTATATTGATTATTTCCACATTTTTCTTTTATGAATAAAAAACATTAATACTTTACAGAAGGACAAGGTATAGTCTAGGATGAAGCCTGCTTCATGTTAAGTCCACCCACTACTACCATGTCTAAGCCTATAACTTATCTCCTAAAATAGAATTGAAAAAGTTAATTCAGTTATTGATTTAGTCTTTAACCTCTTTTAACTAGAATTGTTTGTTCCTTACTTCACTTCCTAAATTCAGAATTCCATTTGACTGCATTCTGCCTATTTTGACAGTCAACAAGCTGTTGCATGTTCTAAAATCCAGTAAAAATAGATTTTGGGATGTATGGAAATGTAATGTTAGTGTTTGGACACACGATGGCAGACTAAAATTGCAGTATCTCAGAGGACCACAAGAGGGCAAACGCTCTATATTTTTTTTTTACTGTATTGCAATACCCTGCATGGACACCAGATGGAACCAAACGACTGTATTATTCCAGTCAATCAGTCAAAAAACAAATTAAAACTTTAACTGTTAAATTGTTAACAACAAGAATATCTAAATGGCTGTTTTTCAAACCCTGTTCTAAGAGCTAGGGATATAGCTACAAATACAGATAAAACACAAAAGCATTTCAATGAAACTTCAGAGAGCTAATTACACAATCCAATAAATATTTCTTTTTCCAAAAAGATTTTCTAAACACCCATTAATGTCAGTGGGTGCCCTATGTCCTGGGGATAAAAATAAGTGATGGAGTTTCTGCCAGGAAACCACGTCTATATATAGTTTCATAAAACACGTCCCAACAAAAGCCAAGAAAATGAGCCAAGAGTGATCTGTCAATCAGTCAGTAAATGGGTTACACAGCAGCTTGGTGCCAGACTCTGTGCTAAGTGAAAGAAAAGAGGAAAAGGACAGTCTCTTACCCACTACAAGCTCACAATGAAATGAGAAATGGATAAAGTAAACAAATACACATGAAACAAACTATGTGGAGGATAAATAGAGGATAATTAAGAGAAGGAAGACTAAGAAAAAGAGCACTAGGAAAAAATACTGCTAAAGAAGATGGAATTTCAGTTGGGTCTTTAAAAAGTCATGGAATCCAGTAGGTAGAGATGAATAAGGTGAGTATCCTAGGCAGGGGAGTCAGTCTGATATAATGCCTGGAGCCTCGTCACTGACCAGCAAGGAGGCTAGTGTCCCTGCATCAAGTAGTAAGTGGCACACAGTAAGGTGTAAGAAGATTGGAAAGCTAGGAGAGAGCTGCGTTAGGAAAGGTTTTCTGTTTGGCCCCAGAGATGATAAAATGGCACTGGAGTTACTGACTAGTGTAAGAAGTAAAAATAAACAAAGCAGAGGAAGTAGGGAAAAGAAAGGTCATTATTAATGAATAAAAAAGTCTCTTCTCCAGCAAGGTCTCCCCTCCACTCTGCTCTGCTGCTCCCAGGCTCCAAGTCACCATCAAAAAATCCCATGCTGGCATGGGATTGGTCCGTTTACAATCCCACACCAGGAAGTAGCGGGGAGGGAACCCTTGGAGGGGCTGGGCATGCTGGGGAATATAGTTCTCCCAGCATGAGATTTTTTTCAAGAGTTGTAGAGAATGCTGGTTCCTCAGCATACAGTCTTTCCCCCAAAACCCACATTAGGAAAGTGATGTGGTCAGACTGTGCTTTAGGAAAATCAGTTTGGTGACTTGAGGTAGGCAAATCTACCAGCAAGCTATTGCAACAGAGCAGGGTTGGCATGATGGGAGCCTCAGTGAGCGTGGCAGCAGCATCACAGGAGAAAAAGGCACATAGTGGAGAGTAAAAGGCATATACTGTTAGGATCCGTATGGGTGGCCACCAGAGGAACACACGAGACAATGCAATCAAAGCAGGAGAAAGCTTTATTGCCAGTGCACTGGGGGGAGTTCTGTAAGAGAATTCCCCAAGTGCTGCGTCTACAGAGGGGAATATATACGTTTCAAGGGCTGGGATATAGCTAGGGTCTGATAATAGCTAGACAGTGGGAGTATAGAGGTTTCCAGGTGCCATAGGTTGTAATTATTAATGTTCAAGGCTGCTCTGTCTAGGGAAGAGTGGTGTCCCCGGAACTATGAGTTCCAGATAACCGCCCTGCTGAGCAGAGCATGACGCTATCAACACCCCCCTGCTTAACAGGGTATGATGCTGCCAAGCTGTTAGTTATGAGTCTATGCTTTTTGGCTACAACAATACTGGGTTGGCAAAGGCATGACCCGGGTGCCCCAGTGGGGGAGGCAATGCTCTGTTTCCCCACTCCACAGTGCCTGAGGAAATTTTTCACATGCCCACCCCTTTGCCCTGTAGCCCAGTGCAAGCACTTCCTCCCTCTGCTCTCTGGAGTAATGTCAAGGGGGCTCACAGGCAGCTTGAAGTTGCAGTTTGGGCACATTTTCTCAAAAAGGCTTGCCAATGCTGGCTTGGTAACAGAATGGATAATTGGGGGGTGCGGGGGTGAGAAAAAGTGAAAAGTCAATTTTATCTTTGCAAAATATTTCAAAGCCTTTTCCTCCTCTCCTCTGTCATGGCTAGTGAAGGCCATCGTCAGCTCATTCCTTGATGACTGCAAGTCTACCAGGCAGTTCATATTTTAATTCATTCTGTAGTCACCCACTGTGATTTTCCTAAAATGAAGGTCTGATTGTGTTTTTTCAATAAATCTCAATAAATTGCTGTGGTTTCTATTGCCTCCAGGACTAAATACAAAATGTTACATTTGGCATTCAATGCATTCACACCTCCATCCAGTGACACTAGCCTTTTGCTTGTACTTCAAAGAACAGACTCCATCTCCTAGTTCCTGGCATTCTCTATGGGTGTTCCCCAACACTGGAATAATCTCCCTCCTCCATTCCAACTAAGGATCTCCCTGGAAATCCTTAATTCCCAAATAAAAGCCCACCTTCCTTTACCCAGTAACACTGACTTTTGGAACAATTCACAGGAATGTAACTATTTGCTTCAGTTGCAAAGATTACAATTCATGTTGAGAACTTTGTAGTACACCATTTTGTCGGATTAAAGATCCCACAGAAGATGTCAGCAACACTTTGAATAACCCTTGGGTTGTGAGCCCAACAGACTGGGAAGGTGGTGTTGATTTCTATAATAAGAGGGGGAAATTTCAGATGAAAGAAGTAGTTTGGCTTCAAGCATAATGAATTTAAGATGTCAACTAGACATTCTGTTTGGGACTTCTGAAAGTGAGTTGAAGGTAGGAGATTGGAGTCAGCACAGAGGTTGGTGCAAGATTTAAGAATGAGCATCATAAAGATGGAAATCAATCCATGAGAGCTAATAAGATCAACATGGAAAACAAAAAAGAAGAAGGTCCAGGAAGGAGCCTTGTGGGACATGATAGAAATCAGCATGAATTTAGGATTAGAGTTTTGGATGAATATATAGCTAAGGAGACTGGGGGTGAGCAGTCAGATTGAGAGCAGGAGAACATGGAGCATTCTTCCTCTAGAAAGAATGAAGTCTAATGAGGTGAGCGTGTTAACTTAGAAAAAACACAAAACTATTAAATAGTCATAAAGCCACTCTTTAATCAAGGGAAAGGGGGAACAGGTTTGATTAGGCCTCTTATGCAGAGCTGCACCTTATGCAGAGTGAACTCTGCTTTGCTCTGATCCCTGACCCCCTGGGAGTGACACCATGTTAGATGAAGACTCCAAGGAACAAAGGAAATTGGGGAACTTATATATGATCCAGGGGCTGGGAAAGATGATTGACATTATACAGTAAGGATGGGATTTACAATCAAGCTTGGGAAAGGAATCCTAGCCAGAGGCTAGGGTGTAAGGGAAGGGGTTACTTAAAATGGATACTAAAGGATGGTCCCTGCCCAGGTGTGCCTTCCTGGGAAAGGGTATTTGATAAAATGGGGAAGACTATCCAAGACGAAAGGGTATTTAACATTCACCCTGGGGTCCATTATTCAGTCTGCAACTGCTAGCCTGAGATTCCCTTTAGGATGGATTCTCATGGGAACAGGGAAGCACAAGCTTTGGGGGTCTCCAGCCTACAAGCTTTTTCTAAAACTTGGTATTCATCAGATCTCACTAAGCCACAAGTTTGGGGTCACTAGATTCCACATCAACAAGAGTATCAAAGAGGAATGGGTGATCAGTTGTGCCAAAGGCTGCAGACAGGTTAAGGTGTGTAAGGACACTGAATCAGCCAGCTAAATGATCACCAGTAACTTTTCTGGCATCATTTTTTGTAGGATAACAAGTTTCATAAACAGCATAATGGATTACAAGGAAAGTGAGTTAAAAGTAGATAGAGAAACCTTTTAAAATCTTTTCAAGGAGTTTAGCTACAAATAGGAGAAGAAATAAAGGACAATAACTGGGGGGGGGATGGAAAATCAAGTAAGGGTTTCTTGCAGATAGAGAAGACATGGACATGCTTGTACACAGAAGGGAATGAGCCTGGGGTCAGCTGGGTAGCTTACTGGATTGAGAGCCAAGCCTAGAGATGGGAGGTCCTAGGTTCAAACCTGACCTCAGCCACTTCACAGCTGTGTGACCGTGTGACCCTGGGCAAGTCACTTGATCCCCATTGCCTACCCTTACCACTCTTCTGCCTTGGAAAAACCCAACAATTGTATGGCTGGATCAAAGGGCAGGCATTCTTTTATAGCCCTTTGAGCATAGTTCCACATTGCCATCCAGAATGGTTGGATCAGTTCACAACTCCACCAGCAATGCATTAATGTCCAAGTTTTGCCACATCCCCTCCAACATTCATTACTCTCCCCTTCTTTCATTTTAGCCAATCTGCTAGGTGTGAGGTGATACCTCAGAGCTGTTTTGATTTGCATTTCTCTAATTATTAGAGATTTAGAACATTTTCTCATGTGCTTATTGATACTTTTGATTTCTTTATCTGAAAATTGTCTATTCATGTCTCTTGCCGATTTATCAATTGGGGAATGGCTTGATTTTTTATACAATTGTTTTAACTCCTTGTATATTTGAGTAAGTAGACCCCTGTCAGAGTTTTTTGTTATAAAGATTTTTTTTCCCCAATTTGTTGTTTCCCTTCTGATTTTGGCTACATTGTTTTTGTTTGTACAAAAGCTTTTTAGTTTGATGTAATCAAAATCATTTATTTTATATATTGTAATTCTCTCTAACTCTTGCTTGATTTTAAAATCTTTCCTTTCCCAGAGATCTGACAAGTAAACTATTCTATGTTCACTTAACTTATTTATAGTTTCCCTCTTTATATTGAATAGTCATTCAACCATTCTGAATTTATCTTGGTGTAGGGTGTGAAATGTTGATCTAAACCTAATCTCTCCCTTATTGTTTTCCAAATTTCCCAATATTTTTTGTCAAATAGTGAATTTTTGTTCCAAAAGTTGGTCTCTTTGGATTTATCATACACTGTCTTGCTGATGTCACTTACGCCAAGTCTATTCCACTGATCCTCCCTTCTGTCTCTTAGTCAGTACCATATTGTTTTGATGACTGATGCTTTATAGTACAGTTTAATATCTGGTACTGCTAGGCCCCCTTCCTTCACATTTTTCACATTTTCATTATTTCCCTTGATATTCTTGATCTTTTGTTATTCCGAATGAACTTTGTTATAATTCTTTCTAATTCAGTAAAAAAGTTTTTTGATAGTTTCATAGGTATGGCACTAAATAAATAAATTAATTTGGGTAGAATGGTCATTTTTATTATGTTAGCTTGTCCTACCCAAGAGCAATCAATGTTTTTCCAATTGTTTAGATCTAGTTTTAATTGTTTTGGAAAGTGTTTTGAAGTTGTTTTCATATAATTCCTGTGTTTCTTATGGAAGATAGATTCCTAAGCATTTTATATTGTCTAGGGTGATTTTAAATGGTGTTTCTCTTTCTACCTCTTGCTGTTGTGATGTGTTGGAAATATATAGAAAAGCTGATGATTTATGTGCATTTATTTAGTATCCTGCAACTTTGCTAAAGTTGTTGATTATTTCTACCAGCTTCTTAGTTGATTCTCTAGGATTTTTTAAGTAGACCATTATATCATCTGCAAAGAGTGATAGGTTAGTCTCCTCATTTTGATACCTTTGTAAGAGGGAGATTTTAGGTATTTTATAGATATATATTTAAAATGAGGTCACCAGGAATCAAAAATTCAGATTGATTCCATAATTAAAATAGACCCAAGTCAGGATCGGGTTTAAGGTAGTTTATTTACAATTAGGAAGGTAAAAGGTAGGTAAATAGAGAGAGGGAGAGGCCTGGATGGAGAGAGAGGGTTAAAAGACTAATTAAACTAGATTACAAGCCACAAGACCTTAGAAATCAGAGAGGCTATAAGCCTATTTAAGACAGAGTTTGGAAACGCCAAGGTAGGCCAAGGAAGTCAGCCTAACTTACCCATGCGACAATTCAGAGTAGAAGCATTCTGAGGTCTCAGCCGAGAACCTTCAGCCCCAAGTCCAAAGCCGGAACTCCCTCACCAGCTTGTAACCCACACATTTATAGAGATAGTGTCTCTCGTCATTTCCTGTGGGCCACGTCTAATTCAAGTGGACCAATGGCAGCTTCTACACTGATTTGGACTGCCCAAAGGGCAGTCCCTTGTTCTTGATTTGAGCTTATTGTCACATGTGATTAACTATCTCCCCTCCTCTGAGGGAGGTGGGGATGATATAATCTAGATGCCTAGGGTAAGTAGATTTTTGACTACACATGGGATAGAGTTAATTCCATTTACACACCTTCAATTTCTTTTTCTTCTCTAATTGCTACTGCTAGTGTTTCTAGTACAATGTTAAATAATAGAGGTGATAATGGGCATCCTTGTTTCACTCCTGATCTTATTGGAAAGACTTCTAATTTATCCCCATTGCATATGATGCTTGATGATGGTTTTAGGTATATACTGTTTATTATTTTTAAGAAACGTCCTTCTATTCCTATACTTTCCAGGGTTTTCAATAGGAATGGGTGTTGTATTTTGTCAAAGGCTTTTTCAGCATCTATTGAGATAATCATGTGATTTTTGTTTGTTAGCTTGTTGATATGACACTTGCTGGAGTCTCTTTGCTAATATTCTATTTAAAAGTTTTGCATCATTGTTCATTAGGGAGATTGGTCTGTAGTTTTCTTTCTCTGTTTTTGATCTACCTGGCTTTGGAATCAGTACCATATATGTGTCATAAAAGGAATTT
>NC_058136.1:76605640-76633155 GCF_016433145.1 Gracilinanus agilis | reverse complement strand
CCTCTGTTTGCTTGGTTGTCTGGATTTTCTCTGTGTAAAAGCTGTCGAGTGTTAAAGACTTCTTCTTTTTGTTATTATTCTTTCTCTTCTGAACTTCCTGATGCTGATGCTGAGTAGCCATCATTAGCCCAGCAGCTTCTCAGCTTTATCCTCACCCTCAGTGTCTGTTCGCGATCTATTGGCTCCTGAGGTCTGAATTCTGGTTTTTTCCAAGGTCAAGCCCCCTGGTGGGCCCTCTTGCTTGATCCTCTGCTGGAGGTTTCTTTACAAGTCTCAGGGCGCTGCTTCCACAGTCCTATACCCGTCTGCACTGGTTCCCCACTTAGGCTTTAGTTCCTGGCTGTGTCTGCCGCCACCCACGCCTCTCCTCAGCCGGCTCTCTGCGCCCAGCGTCCTGCTCCCGCGCGCTCAGATTTCGCGTGCTTTTTTTGACTTAATGGGGTCCTAAGTCTAGCTGCTCTCAGGAACAGGTCCCGGAGCTGCCAATGTCTTGATGGGTGCCCCAAACTTGCCCTATTTCTTTTTAGCTGGGTTCGGAGCTATAGGTGTTGTGTGTGGAGGGGGTGGGGGTGGGGCGTTTGCTCAGCCTGTGATTGAGTGAGAGCCCTTTATAGCCTGGAAATGTCTCGATTCCACGTACCTTCCACGCTGTGCCCTGTTGTGGGGTTCCTCCGTTCGTCTGGACTTGTTTTTATGTCCCCTTGAGGAGTTTTGTGTGTTTCGGTCAGGAGAGGTTAAGAGCTGCTTCTTACTCTGCCGCCATCTTAACCCGGAACTCTCTTCCTCTCCTTTTTATAATAGTATTTATCCCTTCCCCTTCCCATGCCCTCTTTGTGTGTAATATAATATCATATTTTTTATTCATTCAAGTTTCCCTTGTTGTCCTTTACTATTCACCCCCCTCTTTCCCACCCCCATATCATCTTAGACCATTTAGTATTCCAATCTCTCCCTATGAATAATTCTTCTAATTACTATAGTAGTGAATAGAGTTCCTTAAAGAGAATTATACATAACATTTCTTCACATAGGAATTAGATCATATTGTAGCCCTTAAAGAGGCAAATTTAAAAAATACGAGTTTTCTTTCTTTCCCCTCTGTTTCTTATTTACCTTTTCATGTTTCTCTTGATTTTTGTGGTTGGATATCGAACTTTCCATTTAGTCCTGGTCTTTTCTGTGCAAATACTTGGAAATCTTCTATCTTGTTGAATGCCCAAACTTTCCCTTGGAAGTATATGGTTAGTTTTGATGGGTAGGTAATCCTTGGTTGTAGACCCAGTTCTCTTGCCTTTCTGAATATCATTTTCCAAGCCTTGCGGTCTTGTAGTGTGGAGGCTGCCAGATCCTGTGTGTACCTGATTGGTGCTCCTTGATATCTGATTTGTCTCTTTCTGGCTTCTTGTAAAAGTTTTTCTTTTGCTTCAAAGCTCTTGAATTTGGCTATTATATTCCTGGGGGTTGTCTTTTCTGGGTCTAGTGTAGAGGGTGATCTATGGATCCTTTCAATGTCTATATTGCCCTCTTGTTGTAGAACTTCAGGGCAACTTTGCTGAATAATTTCTTTTAGTATGGAGTCCAAATTTCTATTAATTTCTTCTTTTTCAGGGAAACCAATGATTCTCAAATTGTCTCTTCTAGACCGGTTTTCTTGGTCTGTCACTTTCTCATTGAGATATTTCATGTTTCCTTCTATTTTATCAGTCTTTTGACTTTGTTTTATTTGTTCTTGCTGTCTTGAGAGATCATTCGCTTCTAATTGCTCAATTCTAGCCTTTAGGGTCTGGTTTTCAGCTATAATCTTTTAGTTTTCCTTTTCAATCTTGTCATTTCTGGTGTTCAATTTGGTTATCAGTTCATTTGATTTCTGAACTTCACTTTCCAATTGCAAAATTCTGCCTTAAACTGTTATTTTCTTGCTATATTTTGTTTTCCAATTTTCTTATCATTTCATTTGATTTTGGGGCATCTTTCTCTAATTGGGCGTTTCTGTCTTCTAACCTGTTTATTTCCTTTTGAGCTATTTCCCACTTCTCTCGCCAAATCTCTTCCATCTTTCTCATCATCTCAGATTTGAACTCTTCAATAGCTTGTGGCCAGTTTTCATTATTTTGGGAAGGTTTGGATATGATTACTTGTTTGTTCTCCTCTGCTGTTTGCTCTTTTGTCTGGATTTTATCTGTGTAAAAGTTGACGAGTGTTACAGATTTCTTCTTGATGATCTTTCTCTCTTGGGGTTCTTGTCTCTGGCTTTCCATTGTTAGCCCTGCACCCTCTCAGGTTTATCCTCACACTCAGGGTCTGTCTGAGCTCTTTAGGCTCCTGTGGTCTCAGTTGTTCTCAGGGTCAAGCCTCCTGGTGGTCCCCTTACGTGTTCCTCTGCCTGAGGCTCCTTTAAAAGTCTCAGGGCATTGCTTCCACAGTTGTGAACCCCTTTTGCACTGGGTCCCCACTCAAGGTCCGAGCCTGTGCTGAAGATCCAAGTCCTCACCTGCACTCAGGATTCGTGTCTAGGCTTGAGTCTGAACCTGCACTTGTGACTGAGCTCAGGGTCTGTGTTCAAAGTCCACGTGCGTTCTTTAGCCTCTTGGGGTCTTACGTCTTGCTGCTCTCAGGAGCAGGCCCTGGTGACCCCAGGTAGCTGCCAAGGACTTAATGTGTGCCCTAAACTTGTTTTAACAATTGTGCTCTGGCTTTGGCACTGTAGGTGGCGTGGGGTGGGGGAGGGGGTTGCTCAGCTTGCGTTTTAGTGAGAGCTGTTTCACCCCTTTATAGCATGGAAATGCCCTGATTCTATGTACCTCCAATGCTGCACCCTGTTGTGGGGTCCCTTTGTTCCTCTGAGTTTGTTTTTTATGTCTTCTTGAGGAGTCCTATATGTTTCGTTTAGGAGAGGTTAAGCAGCTGCTTTTCACTCTGCCGCCATCTTAACCAGGAAGTCTGAAAGCTCTGTTTTAGATACTTAAAGCCAATTTTTGTTATTTTAAAATTGTAGACATAGCAAAATAGATTCATAGTTGGAAGGGATTTTAGAACTTGTCTAAAACTCTGATGTTCTAGATGAGGAAACTGAGGTCTATAAAGTTAAAATGGCTTGCTGAAAATCACAATAGTATATACATATGCATCATTATTTGCCACTAATAATGTCTTTGTTATTGTCCATTTAGTTTGATCTCTGGGTCAAAAGTTTGAAACAATTTAATAATTTTTGGGGTAATATTTCTAGACTATGGATGTAAATTAATATCACCAATCATGAATTGGCTTACCTTTTTATATATTTCTTTCCAAAAGTGAATTTTTATACTTATTTTTCTATCTCCCTTCCCTTCCTCCATCTCTCCCTTTCCCTCTTTCTCCATCTATCTGTCTAAATATCCTAAGTTTCTTCCCCCATAAAAAAAAAGATCCAACGAACCCAACTACCTCCTCAATTTTGGAGGCTACCTCAGTTTTCCCTTTCTCAGGCACAATCTAGAAAAAAATGGACAGCTAGGTGGAGTGGTGGATAGACAGCTGAGAATTTAATTGAGAAAGACAATTCGAATATGACTTCAGCCACTATTTACTGTCTCATCCTAGGCATATCACGTAATTCTCTGCCTGTTCAGTTCCTTCTTCTGTTAAATGGGGATTATAATAGAATCTACTTCACAGGGCTATCAAATGAGATAACATTTATAAATCACTGAAAACCTTGCCTGGTACAAGATAGGTACCTAATTGTCAAGATCTATTTTTCATCTCTGATAAGGACAGCTTAGTTGATAAGAAAGTAACAGGACACTGGAGTCTATCTTGACTGTTAACTCATAGCTGCTTCTCCGAAGTGCCATTGAGTGACAAGTTTATTATATATGAAAATTCAAACTCCCTTTCACCCACAAGCACAGAGAGTTTTACAGCTCTGTAGACATTGCAGTTAGTTTCGACAACACAGAGAAACCTCAGAAACTTCAAGGTGAAGATAAGAACCAAGCTGGACCTTCAGCTGCGTGATTATCAGCAAACTAAGTCTGAGAATACTTTTCTCAGGGGCAAATGCCCCTGCTAAACTAAGGTTTCGGCCTTGGTTGCATTTCTGACCAAAGGGGAAGAATGTTAACCTCTTGACTACTGGTTTGTTAAGAGCTTAATGCTTTTCAATAAGGCCACAATACTTTTCAACAAGAAAGGGTGTAGATCACAAAAGGGGTCAAAAGAGTAATATCAGATTTTTATCTAATCTCTTATTGGCTTCCCACACGTAATAAATGCTTATTCCTCCCTTTTCACTTATCTATTGATCCCTGTTCTCAGAAAGGGTTCAAGTGCTGGTTCCCCTGCCAATCCCTTGGTTCCCCCACCCTCTCAGATGGGCTTGAGTATTTTATCAACAGTGCTTAGAACTGGGCTGCAGAGTAATTCCTAAGTGTGGAGCATTATGTAAGGCATTAGATGTGTTCCCTGTCAATCTTATTAAGACCTCAGTATACGCCAGGCAGTGTATTAAGCACTGGGAATACAGATAGAGGCAAAAGGCATGCCTGCTGGTCAGTAGCTTACAGTCTTGCTGTGGGGGCTGGGGGGTGACCACAAGCATACATGTCCATAGTAACAAGCTATGTATAGGATTAAATAGGAAATAAGAGAGGGAAGGCAGCTGAATCAAGAGGGACTGAGTAGAAGGCTTCCTATAGAATATCAGATTTTAGGTGGGACTTGAAGAAAGGCAGAACCTTTGATGTTGGGAAAATAAAGCTAAGATTGTAATGGGGAGGTAGGAAATCCAAAATCCTCTACCTTTATGGTCTTCCTACATTGTTCTAATTTGAATACCATAATTTTGGCCTACTTTTAGAAACTTTTAACTATAAGAATTCAGGGTTGTAGCAGTGTCCCTTAGTATGCTGGAACAAACTTCCCTTTTCTTCTGTCCATTTTCATTCATCCAGTGGCTTTGAGAGGCCTGATTGATGATTGATTCTTTGATTGATACTATTAAGGATTATTAGGATAAAATAATGTGATTTTTATGCCATCTTTACAAATATTTGACCCATAGGTAACTCTTATGTAGTTACATCTTGATTCCCACTATTTTCTGAGTTTTTATTTGGTACTATCATACTCAGATTAAATTTATATCACTTAATTTTTCTTACCTTCTCTTTAGAAATCACTGCTTAATGTTCTCATCCTCACTTTTCCTTTTTTAACTTATTCCTAGGATTATATATCAAATTTGTTTTTAAGGTGGTGTGCATTTTGGTTGTTTGCCATAGATTCCCATTATAGATTCTAAAATTAAATGTCAAAGAAGGCTAAACATTAGAAAGTAAAACTATATATTTTAGGATATTGGTTTCTATGTTGGCTTCACATCCAATGGTTGATGATTACTAATGTCAAATTATAGGTACTGTTATCGTACAATCAAGACCATTCCAGAAACCATATCTAGAAAATAAAGATGATTTTCAAAAACCTGAAGTTTGCCAACAGAAGTAAAATTAAAACTGGATCTCACAAAAACATGTTGGTGAGTAGTTTAAAGGAAAGTTAAGTATAATTTTTGAAGAAAAAATTAGTCTATGGAATTTAGAAAATTGGGGGATATATACCCTCTATTATATGTGACAATATGGAAAGAACAGCAGAAAAAAAGTTTAAGAAATGTTCTTCCCTTGATTGAGATGTAGGCATGGAATTTCTATATACTATCAGATTTTACTATTATATTGTATAGTTTGGTTGGCTGGCTTTTTTTATTCTTTGTTTAAAGGGTTTGCCATCTAAACATTTTGGAGATTGCGGTTGGAAATTAATGCAATGTAAAAGTATAATAAAATTTTAAAATTAAAAACTATTCATGAAACATTTATTAAATCCTTATATTATACTAGGCCTCCTGAAAAATATAACTTTTAAATATCTGATTTTAATATTATTCTATACTCTGTGTTTATTTTTATGAGACTTAAATTTCATTTTATCCTTTTATCATTATCTAATCATATTCTTAAGTTCCTGATGTTTGTCATAAATTTAAACAAATCTTGTGGTTGGAAAGGGCCTTTGTCATTTAATCGAACCTGCTATCTGAAGTAGGAATTCTCTATATCCTTGAAATTGTTCTTTTTTATCTCTAATTTAAACATTTTTGCAAATGGAGGAAATCACTTGAATGGTGAATTCATCATATAGCAGAAATGTTATAAAACATTTTCATTTTATTGAGTTGATATTCTCTAGTATGTTTCTTTTCACTGATCTACTAGTAACCAAATTTTAGACTTTACTTAAACCTTTATCCATCATGACGTTTTTATAAGTTTTGTTATTGTTGACTAATTTCTATGTATTCTCTTCTCACTAGATTTTTGTAACTTCTTCTCATGGATTTTTCCTACCTAATCAGTTTTTTCTGTTCCCTTACAATAATTCTCATTATGTCCTGTGGTCTCTTCTTATCTCCTTATTTCTATTTCGCTCACTTTGTTTGCATTTTTTTTTAATTTAACAAAACTTAACAGTGTATCTCCATCATGATTTTTTTCAGATATTCACATTTACATGACCTTCTACTGATTCCTGACCATATATATGTGATTGTCAACTTTAGTCATTTCTACTTTCACAGAACTTTTCCCATACATCTACCCCTAGTTATTCTAATGTATGCCTTCATTTTCACCTAACTGAACTTCTCTTAAATTTAAGTCTTTCCTGCCTCAATCCCTTTATAGTTTTTTCATCAATAATTTTCTGAAGTGTTTAGTCTACTTGTAATTTTCTATTGAATAAACTCTTTTTATCTAACCTAGTCTTGAGTAAAAAATATAAACCCATTATTTCAGCTTTTTAAAGCTTTGCAGTTTGACTCCAACCTATTTTCCAAACTTCCTTTAATTCCTTTACTACTATATGTATAGACTGACTACACTGATTTTTTGTTCACACTGGATGACTCATGTGCTTCCATTTGTTTGTGCTGTTTATTGCTCCAAACATTTCCAATTATCTATTGTAATTTTTATGTGTTGAGTGTATCTACAAATATATACATCCACATACATGTAATTGATGTACATGTTTTCTTCTCAGGTGAACCAATTGAATGTGATATACTTAAGAAAATAAATAATTTTTATCTTATCATAGTAATTGTCAAATATAGTACATATGTTAGCTCTGTTCAAGTATTTCAAAAGCTGCCCCAGGGAAGAAAGCATACCTACAAAAGTATTTTATTTCCCCCTGTAATTATTTAACAATTAATACTCTTTTTATTACCTTTACATATAGTTCCAGAAAAACTGGATGGAAATTATTAAAAATGACTAAGGTTGGAGGATAGGAAAATTTTTGTATTAATTACTATTCTCCAAAAAAAGTAATTGACTGCCTTGTGTGACTGAGTTCACTGGATAACTTTAAGAAGAGATTGAATGATATGATTTCAGCCATGGATTGGGAAAGACATGTAATGAGATCCTTTCTTATTATAAACCTGAAAATCCTACGTAATTTTGGGCAGTTTGCTAATAATTTTTCTATAACTTTGCAACAGTATATATTACAATGTAAGTGTATTTTTATAATTATAATTCCTATTGATTAAGCACATAGCACATTGAAAATATATAGATATATAAAATATAATTAGAATTGTTTTTAGAAATAAAATATGGCATGGATTTATTTGTTTTAGGGAAAGAGCTACATAGAATTGTAAGTTGCAGAGCTTGTGAACAACAGATAAACCATTTTCAGAAGGATTCACTATATCATCATCCTGTACTGAACATTCTTATTTTTAAGGTAAGTAATCATAAAATTGATGAAAATTTTATAATTTGTACATTATTCTACCTTTTGCTATTTCATCAGATGTATTTTGAAATAGTTTTATAAATGGCAGATCTTGTTGCATTTTAAGTCTTTGTATTTACATGAGTTCTATAATACATGTTAAAAATAAAAGGGTTTCCCTCTTGAGAATTGGGGTACAATATTTCATTGACAAATTGGTTAATTTTGAATGAACTTACTTTTTAATTTGCATATACATTTGGAATAAACACAAATTTTTAAAACAAGATGTTCATTTTCACTCATATGTTTCTTTTCCTGAAGTCCTCTTAAAAGTCTTAGCCAGGTGAATGATAATACTTATTTTTGGGTCTCGCCAAAACTTTTTGTTTGTTTGTTTTCAATTGTTTTGTTCACTTACTTTAAGGTGTTTTATTTTCTTTCTCTATGAAATTTTAAAAACATTTTATTTTTATGTCAAAAATTTTCCTTGTAGTAATTTCTTTTCCTGTATAAAGTTGCCTTGTAAAAAGGAAAATTTTTAATTCTAAAAAACAAAAACATATTTTAAATAGTATGCAAATATTTTCTGCCCTCGGATATCCCTGTTTCTGACTGAGAGGATGACATTTCAAATGATCTCTTTTCTGAGTTTAGCATTTGTTGTAATTATAACAATACTTTTAATAATAGCATTTTAAGTTTTGGAAAGTGCTTTTATAGTATTATTAGTATTATTTTTAAAACTCTTGTTTTTGTGGCCAAATAAGTGGTTAACTGGATAGAGAAGGGAGGTCCTAGGTTCAAATTTAGCCTCAAATATTTCCTGACTATGTAGTCATGAGAAAATCATTTGACCCCTATTGCCTAACTATTATTCTTCTTCTGCCTTGAAACCAACACTTAGTGAATTAAAAGAAGGAAAAAAACCCAAGAATCTCTTTTTTTCTGTCTTAGTTACATCTCTAAGACAGAAGGAAAGGGGCTGGATAAACCAATTAAATGACTTGTTCAGGTCCTACATTTAGGACCCTAATGATGAATCTATGGCACACATGTCAGTACTGACATGCAGAGCCATTTTCAATGACATGAGAAGTATGGGGCCACATGCTGAGGATGAAACATTTGCTGTAGTGTTGTGTAGACACTCTGTGCCAGAGGTCTATAGTCCAAAATATCAGAATTCCAGCACAGAGCGTCTAGTTCTGGGACTTCTGGGCTGTTAGGGGACCTTTGACCTCACTTCCAGATGATGGAGCAGTGAGCAGTTGAATGCTGTGGGGGACACATCTCTGGGGGCCCTGTGATCACCATTGCAGCAACTACATAACCACAGCAACCATCATCCAATCTACTGTTCTGGGGTGTCATGGATTTCTAATTGACCATCATTATTAAGATAAGTGAGGGGGAGGCTGGGGGAGGTGAGGGTCTGTGCTATAGGTGCCATTTCCTGCCACTAAAAATAGGGGCAGCCATCTTAATTTACATAAGGAACTCCATCTTGCAGCATAGTGCAAACTCCATTTCACCTCTATTACTGTTGTGCATCCTTATTAACCCGAATTTCTGCTTAGTCACCCTGCCTTTTCCTAAAAGACAGTTACATGTGCCATTTTGTGGTCAGTTAGGCTAGTTAATCCCCGATTGCCTGCAGGGCTAACAGTCTATCTATAATTCTATCTTCTGTCACTGCCTCCCTGATGGAGATTCCCCGCCCCCCCAAAAAAACAAGGTTAAGTAAAGGAAGTGGTAGTAGCAGTACCAGACCCTTTCAAGAGACATGGACCTAGATGGATGATATTATAGAAAAAATGGCAGATAATTTTGCGTTCTATCTACTGAAACAATAGTAAGCAGAATGTGGAATATAAATAGACGTTTTGAAACTAATCATTCCTATCTCTTGAAAAAAGTAAGGATGAAAGGAAAGAATACATTTCCAGGCAGCTAAACCTTTATAAGAGCCCAACTTCTGGGACAAAAATCCACTATTTGACCAAAACTGCTGGGGGAAAACAATATGGGAGAGATTAGCCTTAAATCAACATCTCACACCCTTTAACAAGATAAATTCAGAATGGGTGAATGACTTGAATATAAAGAGGGAAACTATAAATAAGTTAAGTGAACACAGAATAGTACACTTGTCAGATCTCTGGGAAAGGAAAGATTTTAAAACCAAGCAAGAGCTAGAGAAAATTACAAAATGTAAAATAAATGATTTTGGATTATATTAAACTAAAAAGCTTTTGTACAAACAAAACCAATGCAGCCAAAATCAGAAGGGAAACAACAAATTGGGAAAAAATCTTTATAACAAAAAACTCTGACAAAGGTCTAATTACTCAAATATACAAGGAGTTGAATCAATTGTATAAAAAATCAAGCCATTCCCCAATTGATAAATGGGCAAGAGACATGAATAGGCAATTTTCAGATATTAGAAATCAAAAGTATCAATAAGCACATGAGAAAGTGTTCTAAATCTCTCCTAACTAGAGAAATGCAAATCAAAACAACTCTGAGGAATCACCTTACACCTAGCAGATTTGCTAAAATGAAAGAAGGGGAGAGTAATGAATGCTGGAGGGGATGTGGCTAAATTGGGACATTAATGCATTGCTGGTGGAGTTGTGAACTGATACAACCATTCTGGCTGGCAATTTGGAACTATGCTCAAAGGGCTATAAAAGAATGCCTGCCCTTTGATCCAGCCATACCATTGTTGGGTTTGTACCCCAAAGAGATCATAGATAAACAGATTTGTATGAAAATATTTATAGCCACACTTTTTCTGGTGGCAAAAAACTGGAAAATGAGGGTATGCCCTTCAATTGGGGAATGGCTGAACAAATTGTGGTATATGCTGGTGATGGAATACCATTGTGCTCAAAGGAATAATAAACTGGAAGAATTCCATGTGAACTGGAAAGACCTCCATAAATTGATGCAGAGTGAAAGGAGCAGAGCCAGAAGAACATTGTACACAGAGACCAATACACTGTGGTAAAATAGAATGTGATGGACTTCTGTACTGGCAGTAATGCAATGACCCAGGACAATTCTGAGGGATTTATGGAAAAGAATGCTACCCACATTCAGAGGAAGAACTGTGGGAGTGGAAACACAGAAGAGGGGCAACTGCTTGAACTCATGTGTTGAGGATTCGGGATGTAGTCTGGAAACTACCACACAAATGCAACTACCAACAATTTGGAAATAGGTCTTGATCAATGACACATGTTAAAACCAGTGGAAATGCACAGTGGCTATGGGGGTGGGGGGACGTTGGGGGTGTGAAAGGGAAAGTAAGAGCATGAATCATGTAACCATGTTAACTTTTCTAAAAAATAAATATTAAAAAGAAATAACAGTTTAAAATGCAGAATTTCACAATTGGAAAGTGAGGCTCAGAAATTTAAGACCAGAAATGACAAGCTGGAAGCCTTGAAGAACCAGATAGACCAGATTGAAAAGGAAAACCAAAAGATTTTAGCCAAAAAACCAGTCTCTAAAGGCTAGAATTGGGCAATTGGAAGCCAATGATCTCACAAGACAACAAGAATTAATAAAGCAAAGTCAAAAGACTGACAAAATAGAAGGAAACATGAAATATCTCAATGAGAAGTTAATAGACCAAGAAAAGAGGTCTAGAAGAGACAATTTGAGAATCATTGGTCTTCCTGAAAAAGCAGAAATTAATACAAATTTGGACTCTATACTAAAAGAAATTATTCAGCAAAACTACACTGAAGTTCTACAAGAGGCCAATATAGACACTGAAAGGATCCATAGATCACCCTCTACACTAAACCCTGGAAAGACAACCCCCAGGAATATTATAGCCAAATTCAAGAGCTTCCAAGTAAAAGAAAAAATATTACAAGAAGCCAGAAAGAGACAATTCAGATATCAAGGAGCACCAATCAGGATCACAAAGGATCTGGCAGCCTCCACACTACAAGACCACAAGGCTTGGAATATGATATTTTGAAAGGCAAGAGAACTGGGTCTACAACCAAGGATCACCTGCCCATCAAAACTGACTATATACTTCCAGGGGAAAGTATGGGCATTCAACAAGATAGAAGATTTCCAAGTATTTGCACAGAAAAGACCAGGACTAAATGGAAAGTTTGTTATCCAAGCACAAAAACCAAGAGAAACATGAAAAGGTAAATAAGAAAAAGAGGGGAAAGTAAGAAAAGGGCTTTAATAAGATCAAATTACTTGTATTCCTATATGGAGAAATGTTATGTGTAATTTTCAAAAACTATATACACTATTAGAGTAATTAGAAGAATTATTCTTCTAGGGAGAGGTTGGAGCACTAAATGGTCTAAGATGAGACAGGGTGGGGAAAAAAGAGGGAGGATGAATAGTAGATGACACCAAGAGAAACTTGAATGAATAAGAAAAATAGGATATTCTATGCCACACAAAGAGAGCATGGGAAGGGGAGGGGATGAATACTATTAAAAGAAGGAGAGGAAGAGAGCATTAAGAGGTACTATTTAAACCTTACTCTCAGTGGAATTAATCCTGAGAGGGAAGAGTAGCTATATCCATTGGGATATAGAATTCTATCTAACCCTACTGAGATAGTCAGAAGGGATTAACCAAGGGGAGAAGGAGAGTGGGGAGGTCAAAAAGGGAGGGGAGGAGAGGAGGGAGGGAATTCATTAGGCCTTAAAAAATAAAAAGAAGGGAATAATAAGGAAGGGGGTGGAAAGGGAAGGAAATCAAGAGAGGGTACAAGGGAGACTGGTCTAAAATAAACCACTGGAAAAAAATTTTAAAAAATATAAAATAAACCACTGGTTTAAAAGGAAATAGCGTAAGAAAAAGGAGTAGAACTAGGAGAGGATACTAAAATGTCGGCAAATACACAACTGATAATTATAACTCTGAATGTGAATGGGATGAATTTGCCCATAAAACAGAAGCAAATAGCAGAATGGATTAGAAACCAAAATCCGACCATATGTTTTCTACAAGAAACACATATGAGGCGGTTGGACATACACAGGTTTAAGGTCAAGGGTGGGAGCAAAATCTTTTGGGCTTCAAATGAGAAAAAAAAGGGAGGAGTGGCAATCATGATTTCTGACAAAGCCAAAGTAAAATTAGTTATGATTAAAAGAGACAAGGAAGGTAATTACATCCTGATAAAAGGGAGTATAGACAATGAGTAAATAACAGTACTCAACATGTATGTACCAAATGGTATAGCATCCAAATTCCTAAAGGAGAAACTGGCTGAGCTCAAGAAGGAAATAGATAGTAAAACCATACGAGTGGGAGACCTAAATATTTCTCTTTCAGATGTAGATAAATCATACCAAAAAATAAATAAGAAAGAGATAAGAGGGGTGAATGAAATCCTAGAAAAAATAGATTTGATAGATATGTGGAGAAAAATAAATAGGGACAAAATGGAATATCCCTTCTTTTCAGCTGCATGTGGTATATTCACAAAGACTGACCATGTACTAGGACATAGAAACATGGCAAACAAATGCAAAAGAGCAGAAATAATAAATGTAACCTACTCAGAACAATAATGCGGGCATTGTTGGGAATGTAGACACTAAAAGACCACACCAATGCAACTATCATTAATATATAAATAAGGTTTGATTGATCAGGCATGTTAAAACCAGTGGAAATGCATGTTGGAAATGGGGGGGGGCATGAAGAGGGGTGAAGGGGAAAGTAAAAACAAGAATTATGTAACCATGGAAAATTTTTCTAAAAAAATAAAATATTAAAAAAAAACAACCTACCACACAAGGTGTGTGGATGCTAGGACTATGAACCCCAACTTCAAGGTTCTGTAATGCTATAATAAAATGATCAGATGCTCATAAAATCCTCCAACCATAAATGAAATTGAACCACAATAAAAACTAACCAGTGAAGGGAAGGTCACTATCCTCTGCCTTCCTGGTCTGCATTCCAACCTTCATTTGGGACATCTGCTGGCCACGAAGCCCTTAACTTGTATAAAACCTCTCCATCTCCTTCCTGGGAAATGGACATTTTCAGCTGCTTTCTTACTTGATTTCACTAGTTACCTCCCCACTTCAGCTGTAGTCAGATCCTCACTACCAAAAGTCAACTAAGGACTTCACCTCCATAGACAGAAAATTCTGCCCCAAAACTGAGGCCAACTGAACAGAGCTTTGAAAAGGGTAGAATCCTGCCACTAGGAGGAAGTTCACTCAGCCTAACACAATAAAGAATATCTGACTTCTTTTTGTTAAAGTACTTGCCAGTCCTCTCCTGCTTAGATAAACTCAGTGAAGTAGGATGGAAAGAGCACCGAACTTGAGGTCACAAGGTGTAGATTTAGATCCTGATTCTGTATGATCTTGGGCAAGTCTCTTCTCCCTTATGGGCATCATTTTTCACAATTGTATATGCGATTTCTTTACTCATAACCAAATATATTTTAAAAAGCCTGGATAATAGGATATATTTTAAACACTTGTTTTATTTGATCATATGCCTAAGACTTATGCCAGCTTTTATACTGTCAATAGTCATGTCCCAAACACAGTTTTTAATCACTCCCCAAGGACGACTCCCACAAAGAGCTTGCAAATTTCCCCAGTGCAAGAACTTCAAATGCCACTTCTGTTTTCCACCCACAGTTTCCTGAAAGATCACTGTACAAATAAGGTGAGGAAAATTCACTGGCTCATATATCTAGACAAGAGCTCAGCTAAGAAAGCTCATCTAGTCCCGCTCATGATTTTGTTGGTGTTTAATCATTTTTCAGTTGTGTCCAATTCTTCTCAATACTATTTGGGTTTGTTTGTTTTTCTAAACATTTCGGAATGGTTTGCCATTTCCTTCTCCAGCTCATTTTTCAGATGAGGAAACTGAAGCAAACAGAGTTAAAATGATTTGCCCAGAGTCACACAGCAAGTACATATCTGAGGTCAGATTTGAACTCAGGAAGATGAGTCTTGGCTCATGGTCTATTCACTTCACCACCTACTTATCCCATCTCCATTTCATAGATGATGAAACTAAACTCCAGGAGGTTAAGTGATTTGTTCAAGGTCACATAGAGAGCAATCACGAGGGGTGGGATTCGAACCCAAGTCATGTGACTCCAGAGTCGGTAATGTTTCCTTCTTTTGATATGCTTTACCTCCAGACCTTTCCATTCACTCTTTTGTCTAAGACAGCAACCTCCAATCCTGTCCTGCCACTGCTTTGGATTCATAGCAGGGAGTGTTGTATGGAACTCTAGCCCATTTTTACTACCTGTTCATTCCAAGTAAAGCAGTAGGATGTAGTCAAGAACAGACCAGATACTAGGAGAAACTCCTCCAGCCACCATTCATTCACCCTGAGCCAATTTCCAGGATTTGAGCCAGAGCCTCGTGTCACTTTTAAAAATTGACAAACAAAAGTTTTTCTAATAAAGAATGAGCCTCTCCTTCCACTAGCATTTGGAAATTTGAAAAAGAAAAATAAATAAGCATAGCCATTGTAACAAATTGCAACAAAGTCAATGTTACAGGGAAACAATGTCACAGTGGAACTTAGTCCTAACATTGCCTTGACTAGTTTAAAAGAAATAAAATAACAATTTAATATTACTTATTATCATATTTTACATATCATTATGTATTATAATATTTATTATATATAATTTTAAAATTATAACAAAGTGTATTATAGTTAACATTGCAGTGNACAATGTCACAGTGGAACTTAGTCCTAACATTGCCTTGACTAGTTTAAAAGAAATAAAATAACAATTTAATATTACTTATTATATTTTATATATTATTATGTATTATAATATTTATTATACATAATTTTAAAATTATAACAAAGTGTATTATAGTTAACATTACAGTGTAAGGATGTTATGCTACAGATGTTACACTATAACTTAGTCCTAACATTCCGGGTGGTCAGTGATACATTATAACAAATTGCACTGTAGTCAATATACAATATAACTGTAACAGTTCTAAAGTTCTGTGTGATCTGTGTTACAATGTAACTAAATATGCTGTGGTTGAATTTGCCTTGTGCCTGTTATTGTAACAAATGGCAGCATACTTGATATTGTAGTATAACAATGTCACACTGAAACTTAGTCCTAATGATTGTGTGAAGATCAGGGTTGGTTACATTGTACATCGGCTACAATGTAATCACTGGTGGTTACGTTGTAACTTAGTCCTTGTTGACTAAAATTGCCTTGAGTCAATGTTACAGTATAACGATGTCAGACTGTAACTTAGTCCTAACATTCTGGGTGGTCAGTGTTACATTGTAACAAAGTATACTGTGGTTGGTGTAACATTGTAACATCGTAAAAAATATGGGGAGTCACCCAAAACATTAGCTATATCCAGAAGTGTATGTCTCACTCTACATCTGAGTCTATCATTTGTCTTTCAGGAGGTGTCATATCATTTTGTAGAATCGTCAAGATGGCACTAGAAGGAACTGAAGAGATCTCCTAGTCCAATCCTCTCATTTTATAGATGAAGAAATGGCCTGGGAGCAGTTAGATAGAACAGTATATGGATTGCTATACCTGGAATCAGGATTCTCTGGGTTTAAATCTGGCCTTGGATACCTCCTAGCTGTGTGACCCTGGGCAAGTCACTTAACCCCCATTGCCTAGACCTAAATGCTCTTCTGCCTTTGAACTGATACTTAGTATCAATTCTAGAAGGTAAGAGTGAAAAAGAAGATGAAGAGGTGATCTGCCTAAGGTCACGTAGGTAATGCATATCAAAAGCAGGATTTGAATTCAAATCCTCTGACAATAGTAGCTTTACTTAGCTGCTACCTTTCTAACAGTTGATCTTTGACTTTTCTTTTTTGTCTTGGCTTAGGTTCATGGCCAAGGTCAGCCCTGAAATAAGTCCACAACTCCTCCAATGGTAGATTTGTATTCTGTAACATGAACAATGGGGTTATGATTCCTGTGTTCCCTGGCTCACAAGGTTGTTCTAAGGATCAAATGTGACAGCCTAGATGAGGTGATTTGCAAACCATAAAACACTTTGTAAATGTCAGCTGTTATATTTGAAGAAAATAGGAGTCAATATGAAATTGGAGACCGCAGTGAAAAAACACATCCTCTGATTTTAGCACATGCCTTCTGTGCTCATACATTCCCTGTGGCTACTCTAATCCCACTTCAAACTATTAAGAAATATACTGGGGGAAATGGAAGGTATTTTTTTTTAAATTTTAAACCCTTAACTTCTGTGTATTGACTTATAGGTGGAAGAGTGGTAAGGGTAGGCAATGGGGGTCAAGTGACTTGCCCAGGGTCACACAGCTGGGAAGTGTCTGCCCCATTTTTTGTTTTGTTTTAATAATTTCTTCCTTTATTAAAACATCCTTACCTTCTGGTAGAAGAGTGGTAAGGGCTAGGCAACTGGGGTTAAGAGACTTGCCCAGAGGCACACAGCTAGGGAATATCTGAAGTCAAATTTGAGCCCAGGACCTCTCGCTTCTTGACCTGTAGCTCTCTATTCACTGAGCCACCTAGCTGCCCCCTTTTAAATGACTTCCATTCAACCTTCATTGAGCCCCCACTCGTTTCAAGTCACACTGGGATTCAGTGCCTAATAAGTAGTTCTTGCTCTCAGAGAGCTTATGTTCTGGTGGTGGTGCTGTTCAGTTGTGTCCAATTCTCTGTGACCCCTTTTGGAGTTCTCTTGGCAGAGATACTGGAGTGGTTTGCCTTTTCTTTCTCCAGCTCATTTTATAGATGAGAGAACTGAGGCAGCTGGCCTACCGCCCCCTTTCCAGAAAGAATATGACTTAGTGCCCCCTGGAAATTATGAAACTATTTGCTAAAAATCAAAGGAGAAATTAATAAAATTGAAAGTAAAAGAACTATTGAATTATTAATAAGACCAGAAGCTGATATTTTGAAAAAACAGATAAAATAGACAAAGTATTAGTTAATCTAATTAAAAAAAGGAAAGAAGAAAACCAAATTAATAGTATCAAAGTTGAAAAGGGAGACCTCACCTCTAATGAAGAAGAAGTTAAGGCAATCACTAAAAACTATTTTGCCCAATTATATAGCAATAAATTTAACAATCTAGGTGATATGGATGAATATTTGCAAAAATATAAACTGCCTAGATTAACAGCAGAAGAAATAGAATACTTAAATAAGCCAATATCAGAAAAAGAAATTGAACAGGCCATTAAAGAACTCCCTAAGAAAAAATCCCCAGGGCCTGATGGATTCACAAGTGAATTCTATCAAACATTCAAAGAACAATTAATCCCAATACTATACAAATTATTTGATATAATAAGCAAAGAAGGAATCTTACCAAACTCCTTTTATGACACAAATATGGTACTGATTCCAAAGAACTCAAAATAGAATTTAATATAAAAAAAGTGTGGCCATCACTGCATCCCTGGATTGCTGCAGCACCCACCAGGGGGTGGTAGCACCCACTTTGGGAATCACTGATCTAGTCCAATCCCACTCAGATTAAGCAAACCAAGGTTCAGGGAGGCAAAGTCACTTGTTAAAGGTCACATGGATATATATTATTACCCCTACTAACAATGGGGAAACTGAGGTCTAGGGAATTTAAGTGACTCATCAAAGGTAATACAGCCAGTAAAGTATCAAAGGCAATACTTAGACCTAGCTCTTATGATTGTGAATTTAGCATTCCTACTCCCCCCACCCCCAGTTCACTCCCTTATGAATGACTTTAGACAATTTGCTAAACCTTCACTTTTTAATCAACTTTTCAGTACTGTCAATCTGAAGCTAATGGCCCTGGGGAAATCCAGAGCAAGGTGATGGGATTGCCCCTTGTCTCTAAGAGCCCCCAACTAATTCTCTCCCCCCACCACCCTCTGTCACTCCTCTCATTTCCTGCCCTAAACACATATGGAGGGAGCAAATACCAGCCACTCTCCAGGAAAGAAACTCAAGCTATAAGCTTAAGCTACAGGAGAAGATGTCTGTCCCAGTCCATAGCTAAGAATCCATTTCACAAAACTTAAGCAAGTGGATCTAATTTAAAGACCTCTTAAGAGGAGAAACTCCACTTCCTGTTTGTAAGCTCAGACTATTAGGAAGTTTTTCCGAACACAGATCCCAAATCTTCTTTGCAGTTTCCACTGGTGCCTGGTTTAATCAATCAATCAAATATTTATCCCTCCAATCCAAAGATTTCATTGCCAGGCTATGCCCCAAGGAATTCACTGACAAAAGGTAAGATCCAATATGCACCAAAATATTTTTAGCAGCACTTTTTTTGTGATAGCAAAGAAATAAAAACAGAGTAAATGCCCATCAGTTTGGGAATGGAAAAATAAAATTGTGGTAAATGAATTAATGGAATATAATTATACTATAAGAAATGCTTAATACAATGAAAACAGAGAAGCATGGGAAAATTGGCATGATCTGATGCAGAGTGAAGAAAGAAAACCGTATACACAGTGACTACAACAATGTAATTGAGAAGAACATAACCACAAAAGAATCAAAAGGGAATGTTGCAATTTTTTTAAAATCCTTGGCCTAAAGAACATCAGAAGTTATCTGTCCCTCCTTTCCTTTGTAGAGATGGGAGGTCCATGGACGTAGCGCATTGCATGTAATGTCAGATTTCCTCGTGTATTATTCAGTTTTTAAACAAAGATTGTTCTCTCTTTTAATAAATCTCTCAGTAAGCATTTATCATCTACCTACTATGTGCCAGGCACCATGATGGACTCTGAGGATACAAGGACAAAAGTGAAACAGGTCTTACCCTTAAGGAGCTCTATCAGGAGAAACAGATCTCATGAAATAAATAGGTTAGTTCAGAGAGAGAGACTAGCAGCTAAAGGATCTCATAAAGGGAGTGGTGATTGGACTGAGCTTTGCAGGGTATTAGAGATCCTTATAAGAGGCAGAGATGAAGAGCAAGTGCATTCCAGGAACAGATGGCAGGCTGTGCTAGAGAGATTGTGTGTGGGGGCAATTAGGCGGCTCAGTGGTTCGAGAGCCAGGCCTAGAAATGGTCAAGGGGTCCTGAGTTCAGATCTGGTCTCAGACACTTCCTAGCTGTGTAAGCCTGGGCAAGTCATTTAATCCCGATTGCCTAAACCTTATTGCTCTTCTGCCTTGGCATCAATACATAGTATTGATTCAAAGATGAATGGTAAGGGCTCAAAGAAATAAAAAGAATATTATGTGTGAGGAACCACAAGGAGGCCTGGTTGAATGGACCATAAGAGTATATGAAGGAAAAATAATGTGTAGTAAGCTTGGGAAAGCAGCTATTTACTCTAGAATCAGGCCAACCAAGTCTAAATCCTGCTTTCATATGATGGCCTTTTATATATTTGTAATTGTTGTTGTTCGTGTTATATATGAACTGTTATATCACCTTTGTCCTCTCATAAAATTGTCATTTTAAAAAAGTGTTGTTATTCAGTCATTAAGTTGTGTCTAACTCATTGTGATCCTGAGGATCATGGCACACCCAAGCTGCACATGGGGTTTTCTTGGCAAAGATACTAGAGTAGTTTGCCATTTCTTTCTCTAATTTATTGTCCAGATGAAGAAACGGAGACAAACAGAAATTAAGTGACTCACCCAAGGTCACATAGCTAATAAGTATTGGACTCAAATCTTCCCGATTATAGGCCCAGTGCTCCATCCACTGATCCACCAGGGATTCCTATGCTGGGGTCCATGAATTTAGTTTTAAAGTTTTATTAATTAAAATTAATAATTAAATTTAAAATTGTTGCCATTTCATTACATTTTTTTATATTTAATAGCTTTTTTATTTTGATAACTATTTCAGTGGAGTTGGTTTCCTTTGTACTCCTCCATATTTTATTTAATGCATTTAAAAGTATTACTCTAAGAAGGGGTTCACAAGTTCACCAGATGACCAAAGGGGGTATATGATGCCCCCCAAAAGTTAAGGAGCTCTGTATTGCATCAATATGAGAATGTCATCTCTGTCTTTACTCGCTGCATGGCTTCATCCATTGAGAAACTTCCTCTCCTGAAACAGATGGGCTGGTTCTCTGGCATTTAGAATCTCATGTAAAAACAAAAGGCCTCAATAACCAGTCTTGTTACCTTACAGAGTCAGTTGCCTGGGAGACTGAAAGGTTAAGGGATTGACTCAGAATCTCACCACCAGGCTAGGTGAGAGATGGGATCTGAACTCAGACCTTGCTGACTCTCAGCCCAGTCCTCTCCTCGCTACATCTTCACAAGGGCTTAAGGACTCTTATTAAAGGGTCCTAAGAAAGAGAGGAGAGTGGGGGGGGCATGGCGCCACCCTCTAACGTTGGACCACAGAGAGCGCTTCCAGCGACCTCCCTCCAAGCCACCTCCTTCTGCTGGGTCCTCTCAGAGACCCAACCGCAGGCTGGAAGGGCCAAGGCTGGAAGCGCCAAGGCAGGGACCTACACTGGGCCCTCCAAGGCCCCTGTCCAGCTCATGAGGGCACCCTGTCAGAAGCCAAGGCCTTCCTGCAGTGGCTTGGCCCCTGGGGGCGTCTCAGGGAAGGAACATAATTCAGGAACTCTATTTAGATGAATCCCAAGCACAAGTCACCCAGGAGGGGAAGGACGCTGGGAGGGGAGCATGGGGGCACTTGTGGGGAAAGAGTGAAGGAAGAAGCGCGGCTCTGCTCTCACAGGAAAGGAGACACCTGGCTCACAGCTTCTGCTCCCAGACCCTGAATCCTCCAGGCTGCCAGCAATGGGGCAGATGAACTGCAAGTGGGCTCGCCTCGTGTTCCCAGAAGCTCCCGGGGAGCGTTCGCAGGAATTCATGGAATCATCTCTTCTGAGAAAGGGAGGCAGAAAGGGACCTCTTGTGACTGACAGGGGAAAGCAGAGAGAAATCTTTAAATAAAAGAAGGTGCCTGGCTAGCCATATGCCTCTGTCTATGCGTGTGTGTGTGTCTGAAGAAAGGCTCCAAACCTGGGCTGCCTCTCTGCTTCCAAGTAGATCTGTGCAGGGAAAACGGGGGAATGGAGGCAGCCGGGTGGCTCAGTGGAGAGTCACACCTGGAGGTGGGAGATACTTCATATTGATTCTTTGAATGGAGACTGTGTATTGAACAATATTGGGCTGGGCAGTGGGGGTTATGTGACTTGTCCAGGGTCACACAGCTAGGAAGTGTCTCAGACAGTTGAACTCAAGGCTTCCCCTCTCCATGCCTGGCTCTCTATCCACTGAGCCACCTAGTTGCCCTCCTTAGCAGTGATTCTAAGACAGAAGGCAAATGTTCCTTTTCAAAAAGACATGGGCAGCTAAGTACTGATCAGTGATTGCAACCCTCCATCCCAGCATTTTCCATGGAGATATCTCAAAGTAGGTCAGTCAGTCCAATTCAACAGATAGTTACTGGGTATCTACTATGTACAAGCCATGGTGGGGCTGTAAATAAACAGCTCTTTCCCTCAAGGAATCCACCATCTAGTCAGGGAAAATAAGACACGAGGCTGTAACTAAGGGAGGGGGATGGAGCTTGGCCCTAGTGTGACGGAATGTAAAGGCCACTTGCATTTTCAGGGGGTAGAAATGAAATAACTGAGTTAAGAACTTGTTGTTTTATTTTTTTTTAAACCCTCAGCTTCCATGCTGGCATCAATACTATGTACTGGTTCCAAGATAGAAGAGCAGTAAGGGCTAGGCAATGGGGGTTTTGTGACTTGCCCAGGGCCTGTAATGCAGGATTTCTTGCATTTGCAATATTATCCTAGGCAATCCTGTCAGTTGGCAGAATGGAACTCTGGCCTGGCAGGTGCCATGCTGGGTCCTGACAGTTAGTCTGGGACTATATAAAGCCCTGCAAAACCAACCTTGGGGTTCTGATTTCCTTGACTACACCCAGACACCCAGCTACCCCTGACTTTCCCTTGGGGACCCTGGGAGGGATTGAAGGGAGGTGGGCTGTGGAACGTGGGCAGGATTTAACTTACAGTAGCCTAGGATAGGGACATCCCCAAACCAACTTAACAACTATATCTGTTTAGCTGGTGGATCAAACAACATCAGGGCAGTGTCAGCTTATCTCTGGCTGAGGGCTGGTACCTGCAGCCTGACCTTACCTTCTAGGTCCATTGCCAACACTTGCCAGTCACCCCTAGCAACAGCTTCTCAAGACCCTAAACCAGGGGTTGGCAACCTTTTTGGCCCTGAGAGCCATAAATGCCACATTTTTTAAAATGTCATTTCATGAGAGCCGTACAGTGCTCACAGCGAGCTCCTGTAACAGCGCCTGAAAAAAAATGGACTTTATGGCTCCTGCAGAAAGAGCCATATCCGGCCCTCAAAAGAGCCAGCTATGGCTCAAGAGCCATGCTTTGCTGACCCCTGCCCTAAACCCTCTTACCTCAGTTTTCCCTTTCCTGTTAAAATAAATCTCTTAGTCTGAATCAGTGAGTTCCTGTAATTCCTGTATCGTCACCAAGGCTAAAGAGACTGAGGAGAGGACAGGATATAAATTAGTTGAGTTTACTGAGGAGTGAAAGCAAAGCCTCCCTTGTAATCAGGAAGTTGAGCCCCACTTTCTGCTGGCTTCTGCTCTCACCCAATAGGAAGGCAGTTACTCCAGCAGGGAGGGGCCGCTCATTCAGCATCTTAAAGGAGCCTACAGCTGCAGTGGAGATTGACTGGACACCACAGCTGAGGCTGCTCAACACTAGTAGCCCCAAATCTTCTGCTGATCTAGTTACTGGCTCCCAGGCCCCTGGTGATTCACTTTTACTACCGGTATCTTAATATCCATCACATTATTATCCATTACAGCTCACCCAGCTACGAAGTGTCTGAGGCCAGATTTGAGCCCAGGACCTCCCATCTCTAGGCCTGGCTCTCCAACCACTGAGCCACCCAGCTGCCCCCCACTTTAGAACTTATTAAGCAAGAATAACTAGTTAAAATGGGAAGCTGCCACTCTTCCTCCCCTTGATGGCTACACCCCAGGTGAATCCCTATCCTGCCCACTCTCCAGCTGCAAACTGCAATGTGCCAGGATCTCATAAAATCCATTTCTAGAAAGGAATGGAACCCAGAAGCCATTTAGCCCACTAATGGAGGGAACAGAAGACCAGAGAGTTTTTTAAATGACTTGCACCAAATTCTGCAGAGCAGTTGACAGAGCCTGGTTTCAAATTCAAGAACTATGATGTTCCAAGGTGGGCATTCTTTTCTCTGTCCCATAATGCATTTCTCCTCCATAGGACCTCATAGCCTGAGGTCCAAAAGTCTCTCCCTGAGATTCTTTTCCCAAATGGAATGTCTTAAAACAAATTGATTTGATTTCTGAATGCCTTTCCTACTGCTTGCCCAGGGGCATATTGTGTATTGCAGGGTCCCCAGCACTGAAATTAGTCATTAAGACTCTGATAAGACCAGTACAATGTGCTGTAAGAGAAGTCCAGAGCCAGCAGAATGCCCCAGAGGTCCAAAGGAGGGAGACATCACTTCTGAAGCTGCAGGGAGCTCCTGCTCTCTGGCCTGGCCTTGAGTAACGGGTACTTGGAGACGGTAGGGACCTAGAAGGGTGCTCCCTGCAGAGGTGTGGAAGTTGGAAACAAGGTGATAGATTTGGGGAGTATCAGGAAGTTTCCTTTGGCTGGAGCCTTGGGTACAGGAAAGGGATTTGGTTGGACAATTTAAAGATGGAAATGATCATAAAGATATGGAAAAGAAAGGCTGTGAAATACTGTTCACAGATAAAGAAAACTGGAAGCCAAGAAAAGAAATAATACTTGCCAAAGTCCTTGTAGCCAGTAAGTAAGTATTAAAACTGGGATTTGAACCCACATCTCCTGATTCCAAAGCCAGTGCTCTTTCCAGCACATAATAGCGCCCCACACAACGGGATTAGAAGAGGGCAGGGTCTGAAATGTAGGCTTTAATCTAAAGGCAATGAGGAAGAAAGGGCCTTGGCATGGTCAGAACTGTGTATCAGGAAGCTCCTCTGATAAGAGGGTACAGAAAAGGATTGGAGAAGGAGAGATTTCGGAAGAGGGAGGCCAATTAGGAGGCTGCCACAATAGTCATTGAGAGAAGTAACGAGAATTCTACCTAAGACAGTATGGCAAGAATAGAAAAGGGGGGAGGGAAGGGGAGGCAGAAAGGAGAGAGAAAAGCAATAGAATAGTAGAAAAATAACAGAATTTGGCACCTGACCACAGGTATGGGGAGAAGTGAGAGGAGAGAATCCAAAACATTTCTGAAGTTTCAAGCATAAAATCCCCCCCGCCCCAGGGTGCCCACAGGGCTCCCTCCCCTCATAAGGGCCCAGCTCGGAACTCACTTAAACCAGGTCCGGCCCTGGGAGATCCGAGCTTCTAAAGAGAACCGGCTATTTTCTGGCCGTCTCTCACTGAAATCCTGGGGGAATCTCACTTAAAACTGCACTACGGCTTCTGTTTCATGTCTTCCCAAAAGCGAATATGGGGCCTTTCTAGAAAGGTACTCAGTATACAAAGACAGTCAAGGACAGGATGGCTATTTATTTCCTCTATTGCAAAAGTTACACTAAAAACACAAAAGATTCATAAATTCACCTCGTCATTTTTCGGTCACATCTGACTCTTTGTGATCCCATTTGGAGTTTTCTTGGCAATGATACTAAAATGGTTTGCTGTTTTCTTCTCTAGCTCATTTTACAGATGAAGAAACTGAGGCAAAGAGGATGCATTGACTTGGTCAGGGGCACACAGCTACTAAGTGTCTGAGGCCAGATTTAAACACAGGAAGATGAATCCTCCTGACTGTAAGCCTCACACTCTGTCCTCTGTGGCACCACCCAGCTAGCCTAGAGTAGCTTTAACAGACTTCAGATATGAAACAATAAGTCAGAGGAAACATTTTGGGGGATTTCTGAGTGGCCATTTCGCCTTTCCCTTGGCTCTGACCCGTCTAAGGCCTCTCAAGGTCCACATCCTCTGAGAAGCCACAGTATGACTTGGTCTCATCCTCCGGATGGGGCTAATCTTCTCCTTCAAGAACCACTGTAGTAGCTGGGGATGACCTCCAAGCTAAAGTGACCAGGACCACTGAGTGATGCCAGACTTCTCATGTCCACAAGGTGGCTGCTGGGGCTGGAAAGGCCCATCTTGAGATCACTGTGCAGTCACCTACGCTCAGGAAGAGCAAAGCAGAATAAGAAAACAGAGACTTGCTGTGACCTATCTCA
Organism: Gracilinanus agilis; assembly: GCF_016433145.1. NCBI lineage: Eukaryota > Metazoa > Chordata > Mammalia > Didelphimorphia > Didelphidae > Gracilinanus > Gracilinanus agilis. The sequence goes on along the minus strand of NC_058136.1, from coordinate 76,607,143 downwards.
GGCTCTCCTAGGCAGGAATGTCCTTCCATGAGCCCCCAGCGATGCCACCAGGGAAGTTCTGAATCTTCAGTCACATGGCAAAAAGAGAAGAAAAGAATGAAAACAGAAGTGCTCTCTCTGCCTTTCTGTCTCTGTGTCTCTGTCTCCCCCACCTCCTTCCCTCCCTCTGTCCTATCTCTCATCCTATTCCATGACATAACCCTAAACCTATTCCTGCTGTCCAATGAGCCCTAAGTGGGGTTGCCGTGTCAGACCAAAGCAAACAGTCCCTCGTGGGCCGCCTGTCACTGGAAATAGCCGAGGCCGGGGAGCCAGCTCCGACCCTGAGCACCAACTGTTCACTGTCCAGTTGATCGTCTCCCCCTCAGAGCTAGACAAATGCTACAAACTGGGACGTGGTTTAGTATTTTCGTGCTTTCCCAGACTTAAGAAAGTGAGAGATTAAACCTAAAGGTGTGTCCTGCCAGCCTAGGGGGCAGCTAGGCTGTACAGCGCATAAAAGAAAACCCCAAATGGGGACATGAAAAGTCAAAGAGGGCTGCACAATAGTAAACAAACAGGAACATCTGATACAGCCCCAGGCATGGCTGTGCTGCAGAGGAAACAGAAATCCAGCAGGCTCTGCTCTTCTCTCTCTCACCTCATCTCATCTGAGGGCACAGCAGGGAAGCAGGATGGGTACATAAATCCTGATCCTACAAGGCTGCCCATACAGAGGACAAGAGGCATTCAAAGAAGGAAGTGATGGGCTCCACCTTGGCAGTGGAGGGTAAAGAGGAATTGGGGTAGACTTCACAGATGAGAGAGCATTTGAGCCTTGAAGGACACATAAAATTAAATGATTAAAGCTGAAAGGGATCATGAAGGTCATCCTGTTAAGCTCCTCCTATTTTACAGATGAAGAAACTGAGCCCCACAGGAGAAGTGACAAGTCCAAGGTCACTTAGAAGGAAAAACAAATTAATAGAATCCAATCATAGAGTTGGAAGGGACCTTACAGGCCATCTAGTTCATCCCCTCACTTTACAGATGAGGAAGCCAAGGCCCATTCCTTGTCATTCCAAAGTCATTGAACCAGTAGTTGATAAAGGTGGGATTCACACCCAAGTTCCTGCCTCTGCCTCTCCCACTAGATCATGGGAGGTGTATGGGCAGGTTATTCTGACGTCACCCCAATGGATGCCTCCGTTTCTCAGAAGAGTAAATGGTGAGCCCAGAATTGGGACTAGGCGGCCCCATGTCACACCCTGACTGGCTAGGATTAGAACTTAATCCTGATGTGAAGTGATTTCACCAGGCAGAGATGCAGTGAAGACCTTTGAAGAGAGGGAACAGCATGGGCAGAAGCGAGGAGCCTGGAAGGCAGAGCACATGCTGCAAGGGGAGCAGGTCCCCCAGGCTGCAGCCCCAAGTCTGCATGGGAGACATGACTGGAGGGATGGATGTGGGCCAGAGCTGAGAGGAGCAAGGCTGAAGTGCCAGGCAATGGGGTGCAGGGAAAGG
>NC_058136.1:76573274-76585844 GCF_016433145.1 Gracilinanus agilis | reverse complement strand
CCCAGAACACTGGGCCTGGAATCAGGAAGACTCATCTTCATTAGTTCAAGTCCAGCCTCAGACACTTACTAGCTGTGTGATGCTGGATAAGTCACTTAATCCTGGTTTGCCTCAGTTTCCTCAGATATAAAGTGAGCTGGAGAAGGCAAACTACTCCAAGATCTTTGCGAAGAAAACCCCAAAATGGGCTCAAAAAGAATTGGGCATGACTGAAACAATTCAACAATAGGGGAGATGCTAAATAAATTTATGAATTGTTTTCCTCTGTTGTGAACACTCACTGGCATTTAGCATTTTAGCCATGGCATGCTCATATACCCATGACTAGAACTGAGCATGTTATTATTCACTGGACCTCCAGTGAGGTTCAGAATCTGGGCAGTGCTAGAAGGTTCCAAAAAGAATTCCAAGATCAGGCTAGGAGAAAACCTCCAAGGTCAGCAGTTAATCATCATGGAAATGCATACAATCTGGTTGTAAAGTGTAAGAGAAAAGGATACTTTCACAGAAACATAGAGTGGGATTGCAAAAATTTGGGGAGAAATTGACTTGAAACGAGATACCCAAGAATTTGATTTCTTTAAAATCTGTTGAGACATGATCACATTTGGAATGCCCTCTGTAGAGTCCTGCCTGGAAACAGGGGAATGGACTAGATGAAAGCCTTCCCAACCCTGGGACCTATATTCTCATTAAAGCAGTTCTGCTTTTATTTTTTTATTATTATTTTTAATATCATTTTTTTAGTTTTAGAAAAAATTTACATGGTTACATAATTTATGTTTTTACTTTACCCTTCACCCCACAAACTCCCCCCCCCAGCTAACTCACATTTCCACTAGTTTTAACATGTGTGGTCAGTCAAGACTTATTTACATATTATTGATAGTTGCATTGGTGTGGTCCTTTCAGGTCTACATACCCAATCATGTCCTCATCAACCCAAGTGTCCAAGCAGTTGTTTTTCTTCTGTTTTTCCACTCCTGTAGTTCTTCCTCTGAATATGGGTAGCGTTCTTTTCTGTAAATCACTCAGAATTGTATTGGGTCATTGCATTGCTGCTAGTACAGATATTCATTATATTCTATTTTACCACAGTGTTTCAATCTCTTCATACAAAGTTCTTCTGGCCCTGCTCCTATCACTCTGCATCAATTACTGAAGGTCTTTCCAGTTCACATTGAATTCCTCCAGTTTATTATTCCTTTTAGCACAATAGTATTCCATCACCAACATATACCACAATTTGTTCAGCCATTCCCCAATTGATGGACATACCCTTGCTTTCCAGTTTTTTGCCACCACAAAAAGCGCAGCTATAAATATTTTCGTACAAGTCTGTTTATCTCTGACCTCTTTGTGGTACAAACCCAGCAATGGTATGGCTGGATCAAAGGGCAGGCATTCTTTTATCTTTCTTTGGGCATAATTCCAAATTGCCATCCAGAATGGTTGGATCAGTTCACAACTCTACCAGCAGTGCATTAACATCTCAATTTGGCCACATCCCCTCCAAGTTCATTACTCTCCCCTGCTATCATTTTAGCCAATCTGCTATGTGTGAGGTGTTATCTCAGAGTTGTTTTGATTTGCATTTCTCTAATTATTAGAGATTTAGAACACTTTCTCATGTGCTTATTGATACTTTTGATTTCTTTATCTGAAAATTGCCTATTCATGTCTCTTGCCCATTTATCAATTGGGGAATGGCTTGATTTTTTTATACAATTGATTTAGTTCCTTGTATATTTGAGTAATTAGATCCCTTTCAGAATTTTTAGTTATAAAGATTTTTCCCCCAGTTTGTTGTTTCCCTTCTGATTTTGGTTGCATTGTTTTTGTTTATATAAAACCTTTTTAATTTAATATAATCAAAATTATTTATTTTACATTTTGTAATTTTTTCTAACTCTTGCTTGGTTTTAAAATCTTTCTTTTCCCAGAGATCTGACAAGTATACTATTTTGTGTTCACTTAATTTACTTACAGTTTCCTTCTTTATATTCAAGTCTTTCACCCATTCTTAATTTATCTTAGTGTAGGGTGTGAGATGTTAATCTAAACCTAATCTCTCCCATATTGTTTTCCAAAATACCCAACATTTTTTTGTCAAATAGTGGATTTTTGTCCCAAAAGTTGGGCTCTTTGGGTTTATCATATACTGTCTTGCTGATGTCACTTACCCCAAGTCTATTCCACTGATCCTCCCTTCTATCTGTTAGCCAGTACCATATTGTTTTGATGACCACTGCTTTATAGTACAGTTTAATATCTGGTACTGATAAGCCACCTTCCTTCATGTTTTTTTTTTCATTATTTCCCTTGATATTCTTGATCTTTTGTTATTCCAAATAAACTTTGTCATAGTTTTTTTCTAATTCAGTGAAAAAGTTTTTTGGTAGTTTGATAGGTATGGCACTAAATAAGTAAATTAATTTGGGTAGAATGGTCATTTTTATTATGTTAGCTCATCCTACCCATGAGCACTCAATGTTTTTCCAATTGTTTAGATCTAGTTTTAATTGTTTGGAAAGTGTTTTGTAGTTATATTCATATAATTCCTGTGTTTGTTTTTTAGATAGATTCCTAAGTATTTTATACTGTCTAGGGTGATTTTAAATGGTGTTTCTTTTTCTACCTTTTGCTGCTGTGATGTGTTGGAAATATAAAGAAATGCTTCAAATGAGAAAAAAAAGGCAGGGGTGGCTATCATGATCTCTGACAGAGCCAAAGTAAAAATAGATAAGGGTAAAAGAGATAGGGAAGGTAACTACATTCTAATAAACGGCAGTATAAACAATGAAGAAATATCAGTACTCACTATGTATGCACCAAATGGTATGGCTTCCAAATTTCTAAAGGAGAAGCTAGTGGAGCTGAAGGATGAAATAGATAGCAAAACCATACTTGTAGGGGACCTCAACCTTCCCCAATCAGAACTAGATAAATCAAACCAAAAAATAAATAAAGAGATAAGAGAGGTGAATGAAACCCTAGAAAAATTAGAGTTAATAGATGTATGGAGAAAAATAAAGAGGGACAAAAAGGAATACACCTTCTTTTCAGCAGCACATCATACATTCACAAAGACAGACCATGTAATAGGGCATAGAAACATGGCAAACAAATGAAAAAAGCAGAAATAATGAATTCAACCATATCAGATCATAATGCAATAAAAATAGTTATTAGTAAGAATTCATGGAGAAGAAAACCCAAAACTAATTGGAAATTAAATAATATGATTTTAAAAAATAATTTAGTGAAAGATCAAATCACAGAAACAATAATTTCATTGAAGACAATGACAATGATCAGACATCTTACCCAAACCTATGGGATGCAGCCAAAGGAGTTCTAATGGGAAAATTTATATCATTGAGTGCATATATTAACAAATTAAGGAGGGCAGAGGTTAATGAATTGGGCATGCAACTTAAAAAACAAGAAAACGAACAAATTAAAAATCCTCAGATGAAAACTAAATTAGGAATACTAAAAATCAAAGGAGAAATTCATAAAATGGAATGTAAAAGAACTATTGAATTAATCAATAAGACTAGAAGCTGATATTTTGAAAAAACATAAAATAGACAAAGTACTGGTAAATCTAAAAAAAAAGGAAAGAAGAAAATCAAATTAATAGTATGAAAGATGAAAAGGGAGATCTCACCTCTAATGAAGAGGAAATTAAGGCAATCATTAAAAACTATTTTGCCCAATTATATGGCAATAAATTTAGCTATCTAGGTGATATGGATGAATATTTACAAAAATATAAATTGCCTAGATTATTAACAAAAGAAATAGAATACTTAAGTAATCCAATATCAGAAAAAGAAATTGAACAGGCCATCAAAGATCTCCCTAAGAAAAAATCCCCAGGGCCTAATGGATTCACCAGTGAATTCTATCAAACATTCAAAGAACAGTTAATCCCAATACTATACAAATTATTTGATATAATAACTAAAGAAGGAGTCTTACCAAATTCCTTTTATGACACAAATATGGTACTGATTCCTAAGCCAGGCAGATCAAAAACAGAGAAAGAAAATTACAGACCAATCTCCTTAATGAACATAGATGCAAAAATCTTAAACAGAATAGTACCAAAAAAGACTCCAGCAAGTGAACAAGAGGGTTATCCATCATGACCAGGTGTGATTTATACCAGGAATGCAAGAATGGTTCAACATTAGGAAAACCATCCACATAATTGACCATATCAACAAGCAAACCAACAAAAACCACATGATTATCTCAACAGATGCTGAAAAAGCCTTTGCCAAAATATAACACCCATTCCTACTAAAAACACTAGAAAGTATAGGAATAGAGGGTCCTTTCCTAATAATAATAAACAGTATATCTCTTAAACCATCAACAAGCATCATATGCAATGGGGATAAATTAGAAGCCTTTCCAATAAGATCAGGTGTGAAACAAGGATGCCCATTATCACCTCTATTATTTAACAGTGTACTAAAAACACTAGCAGTAGCAATTCGAGAAGAAAAAGGAATTGAAGGTATTAAAATAGGCAGTGAGGAGACTAAGCTATCACTCTTTGCAGATGATATGATGGTCTACTTAAAAAATCCTAGAGAATCAACTAAAATGCTACTATAAATAAACAATTTTAGTTCTGCTTTTATTAAAGAGAGCCTTATTATTGCCATCCATACAAGTAGCCACTCTCTGTTTTGATGGCTCAGCACTTGCCTAAGCTACCATTTACTAAAGTGTTCTGGTCCCTATTTGGGGGGCCTGAGAACCTACTAAACATGCTGTTGTTGCAGAAGACCCTGTTTTCATTATTTCTTTGTGTGTTGGGGTCCAGTGATTTCTAACAAAGGCATTCCCAAGAGGAAGAAGGACTCAGAAGGGGTTGCCAAGAACTCTGTCTTGTGATGGAATCATCTATGCCCAGCTTTGGAGTATATCTTGTACCTAAGAGCTCAGGCAGCTGCCAGCACAGCATCACAGATCTGTTCACAGAAACACACTGATCTCATTCTCCCTGTGATCTCTGTATCTACTGACAGCCCCTAGACTCATTTCCCAAGGGGCTGAGAAAATGACAATTCAGAAAAACAAATGTTGAAGGCCAAATCTGACCAATGGTTGTTCCTCATTGTAATTCTATGTGAAAGAGCAATGCTTGATGTATAAGACAACCACACCAACCATTGGGCCCTTCTTTCCTTGCTCTTTTAATCAAGAACCTTGACCTTAAAATAAATGCACAACCTGCTAGACTCCTAAGCACCTAACCAGGAAAAGAGGCTTCTTACTCTTGTCCACAGAGTTACTCTCTTGCACTTGAATGGAGTGCTGACCTGTCCTGGTGGCCCAGACCTCCCTCTTGCACGTGAGCTGAGTGGGAAAGGCTCCCCTGGTCTCTCTAGCTCTCTAACTTAATATTAATAAATCTCTATAAATATCCTACTTTGGAGGCATTGAACATTAATTTTAAAATCTACAAATTGGCGACTTACAAGGATCCCAGAACCTAACCTTAGATCCCCGAGGAACTAGTTTCCCAGCTCGCCCACCAAGCCTCCTGGAATTATCATTATTATTATTGTTATTCCTGTTCCTGTTGTTATTCCTATAGTTATCTTTCGGTTGGGTATTATTTCTGATTAATCTTAAGAGATTTCTACAGTTCATCATCTTATGGCCCTTCTTTGTACAGAAATGACAGATAATAGACTGATAGTTAGATTCTTGGAGAGGGGCTACAATCTCTCCTTTATTTTTTAGTTTTTGTTTTAGCATTTTGACTTCTGCTTTTAAAGTATCCATTAAGTCAGTATCATCCCCATGTTCTTGTGCTTGGCCTCTAAAAACATAGGATGCTACTTTCCTCAATTCCCCAAGGTTCATAGTTTCCCAGGTTGGGCAGTTAGTTTTAAAATAGTCTTTGACTACTTTACAGGAATTTTTTACAAATTGTTTATGTATATTTTTAATATCCTGTTCCATGGCTAAGTCAAGGCCCAAATATATTTCTGCAACCTCAATCAACCTGTCCATGAAATGGGAGGGAGTTTCATTGGTAGGCTGTTTAGTTCCCTTGAATTTTGCCCAGGTGTCTTGTGTGTCAGCACAGGTTTTTACGGCTATCAATAATGCCTCCCTGCCATCATGCAATTTCTTAATATCTGCTGCAGAATTGTAATTCCATTTCGGATCCTTGAGAGACCAGTTAGGTACGACTTTACCTTTAATATGATTGGCCCGAGCAATGATCCTCTCTTTCTCACCAACTGTCAGAAGTTCATCTAAAACATTTTCAACGTCCTGCCAGTTAGGTTCATAAGTCTGGAATATATTGCTTAATTTTCTTAAAACTATAAATGGTTCTTTCTCAAAAGTGGGCATATTTTTTTTAAATCCAGCGAAATCCTCAGGGCTGAAGGGAGTAAAGTGTCTTACAGAGACCAAGTCTCCTTCAGTATTAAAAGTGGGTTCTTCTCGTAAAGGAAATAGCGCTGCATTATCTTGAGTTCCTGTCTCTGTCTGAGTAGCAGCAGAGAGGGTGGGGGCTGCAGCAGCAACTGGGACTGTTTGTAGGAAGGGCTGAGGGGTGGGTCGAACAGGTTGCGGAGGGGGCGGGACGGGGGCGGGACCGGCTGAGGATGGGGCAGTATGGGTTGAGGAGAGGGTGTGTCAGGAGCTCTTTCATAGGAAGCCTCAAATGAGGAAGTATGGAGGAATAATTCTCTCTTTTGTTGGAATTTCTTTCTCAACTGTTTCCTCTTTTTTAAATGCTTAGCATGGTTTTTTATATAAGCCATCAGTTGCTTTACATTCCTCTCCAACTTGCTTGTCTTCCTTATTGAGAAGTAAAGATAAATCACTACCCCTACAAGCATTGCCATCACACTTAAATGCAGTGTGAGAAATGTCCCTTGTAATGTATTCTGTGGGGTTACTGACTGGCTAAAAAAAGTTGCTTCCATAGGTTTGAGCATGTTATTGAAATACTGAACTCCTGTGTTCACTAAATCATTAATGGTTTGGAACCACCACATTTTGTTCCAGAAAAATTGATAAATCTGCTTATAACTTACTCTTATCAGTAAATGCCACTAATGAGTAGGTACTTCCTTCCTAAGGGTTGGGTTAAAGTTCTATTGTTTTTGGATTTAAGACTTACAAAGACTATAGCCTGAGGCTAAACTCTAAAGATTAGGTTCTGAGGGTAGTCAGAGTTTCTAGCCTGGGGCAATCGGGAGTGTCAAAATCTAAAGGAACTTTTCTCCTCCTTTCCCTTGAGGCTAAAACTGCTAAAATAAGTGCCTTCTGCTTTTTTTTTTTTTTTTTTGCAAAAGGATAGCTTAATTCTATCTGTCACCACCAGGCTTAGTTTCAACCTAAGACTTTAAGACTAGAACCATGTGTAGTTTTGAAATAAAACAGAAAACAAGGCTAAGGCCTAATTGTAGCCTAAAAATTTACTCTCCCTAAAAAAAAAACCTACTAATATGCTGAGTCTAGTACCTTTTGCTTTTGTGAGGAACAGGGCTTTTTTTTTTCATTTACACAAAGGCCATCATAGGAAAGAAGGATTTAGACTTGGTTGGCCTGGTTCTAGAGTAAATAGCTACTTTCCCAGGCTTGCTATACATTATTTTTCCTTCATATACTCTATGGTCCATTCAACCTGGCCTCCTTGTGGTTCCTCACATGTAATATTCTTTTTATTTTTTTAAGCCCTTACCATTCATCTTCGAATCAATACTATGTATTGATGCCAAGGCAGAAGAACAATGAGGCTTAGGCAATTGGGATTAAATGACTTGCCCAGGGTTACACAGCTAGGAAGTATCTGAGACCAGGTCTGAACTCAGGACCCCTTGACCATTTCTAGGCCTGGCTCTCGAACCACTGAGCCACCTAACTGCCCCCACACATGATATCTCTAGCACAGCCTGCCATCTGTTCCTGGAATGTACTTGCTCTTCATCTCTGCCTATTATAAGGATCTCTAATACCCTGCAAAGCTCAGTCCAATCACCACTCCCTTTATGAGATCCTTTAGCTGCTAGTCTCTCTCCCTGAAATAACCTATTTATTTCATGAGATCTGTTTCTCCTGATACAGCTTCTTAAGGGTAACACCTGTTTCACTTTTGTCCTTGTATCCTCAGAGTCCATCATGGTGCCTGGCACATAGTAGGTAGATTATAAATGCTTACTGAATGATTTATTAAAAGATAGAACAATCTTTGTTCAAAAACTGAACAATACACGAGGAAATCTGGGCTAAGTCCATGGACCTCCCATCTCTACAAAGGAAAGAAGGGAGAGATCACTTCTGATGTTTCTTCTTTAGGCCAAGAATTTTAAAAAATTGCAACATTCCCTTTTGATTCTTTTGTGGTTATGTTCTTCTCAATTACATTGTTGTAGTCACTGTGTATATGGTTTTCTTTCTTCACTCTGCATCAGATCATGCCAATTTTCCCATGCTTCTCTGTTTTCATTGTATTAAACATTTCTTATAGTATAATTATATTCCGATCATTCATATACCACAATTTTCTTTTGCCATTCCCCAACTAATGGACATTTACTCTGTTTTTAGTTCTTTGCTGTTACAAAAAAAGTGCTGCTAAAAATATTTTGGTGCATATTGGATCTTACTTTTTGTCAGTGAATTCCTTGGGGCATAAAAATATTTGATTTGATTGATTAAACCAGGCACCATTGGAAATTGCAAGAAAGATTTGGGATCTGTGTTTGGAAAAATTTCCTAATAGTATGAGCTTACAAACAGGAAATGGAGTTTCTCCTCTTAAGAGGTCTTTAAATTAGATCCACTTGCTTAAGTTTTGTGAAATGGATTCTTAGTCAGCTATGGACTGGGACAGACATCTTCTCCTGTAGCTTAAGCTTGTAGCTTGAGTTTCTTTGCTGGTGAGTGGCTGGTATTTGCTCCCTCCATATGGGTATAGGGCAGGAAATGAAAGGAGTGACAGAAGGTGGTGGGGGGAGAGAATTAGTTGGGGGCTCTTAGAGACAAGGGGCAATCCCATCACCTTGCTCTGGATTTTCCCAGGGCCATTAGCTTCAGATTGACAGTACTAAAAATTGATTAAAAAGTGGAGGTTTAGCAAATTGCCTACTGGGGTGGGGGGGAGTGGGAATGCTAAATTCACAATCATAAGAGCTAGGTTCAAGTATTGCCTTTGATACTTTACTGGTGGTGTTAGCTTTGATGAGTCACTTAAATTCCCTAGACCTCAGTTTACCCATTTTTAGTAGGGGTAATAATATATATCTATGTGATATTGGACAAGTGACTTTGCCTCCCTGGACCTTGCTTTACTTATCTGCAAATTAAGTGGGATTGGACTAGATCAGTGATTCCCAAATTGGGTACTACCACCCCCTGGTGGGTGCTGCAGTGATCCAGGGGTGTGGTGACGGCCATACTTTTTTATATTAAATTCTATTCTGAGTTCAATAAATAGTTTCATAATTTCCAGGGGGCACTAAGTAATATTTTTTTTCTGGAAAGGGGGCGGTAGGCCAAAAAAGTTTGGGAACCACTGGACTAGATGGTCTCTAAAGTTCCTTCCAGATCTAGATCTTTGGTCCTATAGGCCACTTAAGCTCTATGAGCTTTAGTTTCCTCAACTGTAAAAACAGGGATGGCAATAACTAAGTGAAGTTGGACATGTTTTTTTAACCTTCCTGAGCCACAGTTTCTACTGTAAAATGAAGGAGTTGCACTAGGTGGCTTCTTTGGTCCTTTCCTGACTCAAATCTGTGACCTACTAATCTCTGAGCCTCAGTTTCTCCACTTGTAAAATGAAAGCACTGGACTAGATGGCCTCCGAGGTCCCTTCTAGACTCAGTTCTATAATTCTATGATCATAAGGTACTGTCTTTCCTCACCAGAAAATGCTTTGTGAATCTTAGATTCCTATGGAGACATTAGTTCGTTATTCACACTTGCTGTTCTGCATGCTGCCTCTCAATACTTCATAGTCACCTCTATATTAATTATGTATCTTAGTCATTTGTATTACAATCTCATCCCTTCCCCTCCCTTACACTTTGGCAGGAGGCTCTTCAGTGGACTCCCTGCATAATCTCCTCTCCAGACCATCCCCTGAATAGCTGCTAAAGCAATCTTTCAAGCCACTGGTCCCACCCTGATACTCCTCTTCTCCAAAAGGTTCAGCTGCTTCCTGTCACCTGGGAGATAAAATCAAACTTCCTTAGCCCTGAGCAGATGCAGTCTCGTTCCCTCCTTCCTTTCCAAGCCTGTTCTGTCTCACTCCCTATCACACACTCTCTGTCCCAGTCCAGCTGGCTTACTTGCCATTCCCCAGAACTTGATACTGCACCTCCTGCCTCTCTGACTCGGCAGGGCCATTGCCCATGGCTGGAGCAGAGGCCCCTCTTCACTGCTGCCTTTTACAATCTCCAGCCTTCTTCAAGGCTTGGCTCTTGCAGCACATCACATGGGACGGCTTTCCTGGTCTCCTTTCCCTGAGTGCCATCTCACATGTCTTTGTACTTTTATACCTCATAGCCTCTCTCTAGAACTGGGATTCTTCCATTTTGGTCTTGTGTGGCCAGTACCCAGTATAGTGCTTAGAATCCAACAGCAACTTAATGAATTCCATTGAATTGAATCTCCCTGCTAGAGCTAAGTGGTAGAGTGGCCAGAACAGAATGCCAGTCCTGGAGTCGGGAAGATGCATCTCCCAGAGTCCAAAATATGGCCTCAGACACTTGCTAGCTATGAACTTCTGTTTGCCTCAGTTTTCTCATCTATAAAATGAGCTGGAGAAAGAAAAGGCAAACAACTTCAGTATCTCTGCCAAGAGAACTCCAAAAGGGGTCACAGAGAATTGGACACAACTGAACAGCACCACCACCAGAACTTAAGCTCTCTGAGAGCAAGAACTATTTATTAGGCACTGAATCCCAGCGTGACTTGAAAAGTGCTCAGTGAAGGTTGAGTGGAAGTCATTTAAAAGGGGGCAGGTAGGTGGCTCAGTGAATAGAGAGCTAAAGGTCAAGAAGTGAGAGGTCCTGGGCTCAAATTTGACTTCAGATATTCCCTAGCTGTGTGTCTCTGGGCAAGTCTCTTAACCCCAGTTGCCTAGCCCTTACCACTCTTCTACCAGAAGGTAAGGATGTTTTAATAAAGGAAGAAATTATTAAAACAAAACAAAAAATACCTTCCATTTCCCCCAGTATACTTCTTAATAGTTTGAAGTGGGATTAGAGTAGCTGGAGGGAATGTATGAGGACAGAAGGCATGTGCTATAATCAGAGGATGTGTTTTTTCACTGCTGTCTCCAATTTCATATTGACTCCTATTTTGTTCAAATATAACAGCTGACATTTACAACGTGTTTTATGGTTTGCAAATCACCTCATCTAGGCTGTCACATTTGATCCTTAGAACAACCTTGTGAGTCAGGGAACACAGGAATCATAACCCCATTGTTCATGTAACAGAATACAAATCTGCCATTGGAGGAGTTGTGGACTTATTTCAGGGCTGACCTTGGCCAAGACAAAAAGGAAAAGTCAAAGATCAACTTTTAGAAAGGTAGTAGCCAAGTAAAGCTACTGTTGTCAGGGGATTCGAATTCAAATCCTGCTTTTGATATGCATTACCTATATGTGACCTTAGGCAGATCACCTCTTCATCTTTTTCACTCTTACCTTTGTTGTGAGGAAGATTAGATTAGTTAGCAATTAAGAATTAAGGTGTATCTAGCAGGAAGGAGCTGGAGCTGGGAATTTTAAGATGGAATGAAGGAACAGGAAGAAGTGACTTGGTCTCTGAGAGGGACTCCATTAGGGTTTAGCACAAACTTTGTTTAGCCCTAGGAGATCTCAGAGTAAAGGACACCCTGCATCCTGATTTCCCTGGGATCCTGTGTGGTGGTGGCATCTAGCAAAGAGGACAAGATCTTCAGTGCAGTACCAAGGGAAGAGGAGAAGTTTGGGATCTGGTGGACAGTGTCTCAAGCACACCCTCTCAACTTGGTACCTGAGACCACCTTGGCTCTTGGCATCCAGAGATCATCAGTGGATTACAGTGAGAACCCCAAAGCCATATCAGCCCTTAGCTGTGCTGCTCAAGCCTGGCAGGTCCAGGTCTGAGGCAGTCACCCAGAGACTCCATTGCTGCCCTGCCTGCATAGATCTTTAGATTAGTGTAGGGAAAATCCTCCCCTTTCCCTGTGGGTTTTGTGATTAGGTTTTAAGGTTTTAGAGTAGAGACCCCTTTCCCACCTTTTAGTTGTACATAATTAAAACCAGTTAATCACTTTTACCTTGCCTGCTTGTTTCTAGACTCTGGCCTAGGGGAAGCTGTGTGACAGTTAAGACCAACTGCCATTCTTGTGTGAATCCAGTAAACTCTGATCTTTCCATCCTGGTCCAATCTCTCCTAAACCCCAGTGTGTGTACCCACAATCACTTAGGTTTATTATAATATCCCTGGTGTCTCCATTACCTTTACTTACATTTTCTACACCTTCTAGAATTGATACTAAGTATCAGTTCAAAGGCAGAAGAGCAT